>NC_134361.1:102194945-102451797 GCF_048569485.1 Anomaloglossus baeobatrachus
TTCAGAGATCACATCTCCTTCCCCAGATAAGGTACATGTGTTATTTATCTAAGGAAGGAGATGTGATCTGTGAAACGTGTAATAAAATCAAGTTTGACCATTACTGCTGACCATCTTCTTACGACAGCGCTGGAGTCCACTTCTACTTGATCTTTTGACGCCAACTCCTCGTGTGCCTGCTGCAAGCATAACTTACATGCTTTCTATAGCAGTTGTGACTATTTTTACAACTGTATCAGGTGACCACATCTAATATTTATTCCATAAATGTTTGTTACGTTAGTACCCTATTAGCACCTTTTGTCTTTTCAGTCTCCTTCACATTGATATTGAAATTGAGGATTTTTCAGACCACCATTCCACCACTTATGTCTGGGAATCAACCTAATAGCACACTGAGCTATTAAGGAATGTGAGAATAGGTTGTAATTTGTAGTATAAAGGAAGAAAATATTTTTCCACCACCAAGAACAAAACAGTAACATTGCAGTAGTATGCCAAGAATCTGTATAACTAATCATATGCCAAATATTTTCAAGTTAAATTAATATATGAGAGAGCCAAGATATTTGTGTATAAAATAAAGGAAGTCTCATGTTCGACGCTGTAGTGGATAGTGAGCTATGTAGCCTGAAATTCAGAAGTTCAAAATATTGTTGCCCTTTTGCTTGTCATTGTGTGTATATACATTGTGGTCCCATGTTACTTCATTTGGAAGCCATGTATCTACCTTCTGTCATTTGTTATGATATCTTTTTTTTTTTAAAAAAAGGGGAGCTAAACTCTGGAAACAAATTAAGATAGTTTAATGCAGGTCTATTTTGAAACACCAACTCAAGTTGTCAAATTTGAGAAATGTTCACACCCCAGCAATTGTAAAGGTAGGCTCGTATTGTATTTCTCTCACAATACCATTTCAGTGACACAGGAAACATAATAGAGTGAGAGAAAATAAAAAATTGCTTGGGAAAAAATGTGAGAGCTTCCAACAACAACACCAACACCACAAATGGCACTGCTGGCAGCAGATATTCAAGCAGTAGTGATAGGAAACATGCAACACACTTGGCCTCCTTGCTCTGTCTAAGGCAGTGGTTGGAAAGTGTTAGGCATAATTGACTATATCTTACATCACTCATCTGTGTCACAGGATGATGTTACCTCTGTCAGTAATCCCATCAGCTGACAGAGGTAACATTCGCTGCCATTTATTTTAATGTGTTGGGGTAGATCTACTCACTTACCTGCAGTTTGAGGTAGACACAGAAATGCTTCTCCTTTTAAGTTTCAGCTGGTTTATTAACTTAACCAGTTAGAACAAAAAACAGCTTTACAGGCATAAACGAAAACAAAAGAACATAAAAACAATTCTCCACACTGAGGGTTAAACTCTCTAAACTTTTGGGTTCCACTCTGTTCACTCAGAGCAACACAGAGAGGAGGATCTGCTTCCCCCCAAACACAGAACAGAGAATGTTTCCAGAGGCCTTGCTTTTTTCTCTTGGACTATATCTAAGGTGCAGACATTGTGAACAACCATCCCACCCATCTCTTTAGCTGTTCACAAAAACCCGGCCCTGTTAAAAAACATTTAACCCTCTCAGCACCTAATATGCTGGAGCATTGCACATGGGTTCGCATCACTGGATTTAATATTCTTAGCAACACATTGTACTTTACCAGTGATCCTATTACAGTGTATATAGGAGAATTTGAAATTACACCTGTTTCTTTTGTGCCATTTAGTCTCCAAACCTACAGCACCCCGGGGGCTAAGGAAAACACTACATCAAAACAACTTCTTTTAGTTGATTTATTGGATCAGATGAATATTTAGCCATGATAATGGAGAAAAAGAATGAAATAATTGTAACCCCGGGTTGGGTTTCTGGCTCTTCAAGCTCTGTGATAGGGAACTAGCAGTGGAGGTGTCACTCTGAGCTAGATCAAAGTTGGCACCAGGTGCGTAGGCCAGTATCTTAGGCCATTTCCCACACAGATACAACTGTTGGCCACATCGGAAATGATGATAATGAGGATGATTATATGATGGTCAAAATCTGGAAACCAGACAGATGTGCAGAGAAATTGATGACATTAGAGGAGGAAGGTGTTAACTTTGGTGATAGAAAAACCAAGTTATGTGTAGAGATGAGCCACCCCCCTAGTGTTTGAGTTCGGTTCAGTTCGCCGAACGGAATCTCCGTTTGACAAACGTTCCACGAACCGTTCCACGAACCGTTCCACGAACCACTCGAACCCCATTGAAAACAATGGGAGGCAAACACAAACACATAAAAACACATAGACAACACCTTCAAAGGTGTCCAAAAGGTGACAAAAAACTCCAAAGACACCACAAACATATGGGAAAGTGACAAGGACATATGCTCATGCGAAAACAAAAGAGCAGGACAAGTAAAAAGAGGAGGAGACTAAGATATCGGAGTATCTGCAAGTGAACCATGATGCCACTACTGTGCAACTTGAGCCTTGCTCTTTTTGGGCTTCCATTGTGGATAAATTGCCTGAGCTCGCCACTTACGCCTTGGGGATCTTGTCGTGTCACACAGCCAGCGTTCTCTTGGAACGTGTCTTCAGTGCTGCTGGGTGTGTGCTGACAGATAAGCGCATGCTTCTGTCCAGTGACAATGTGGACAGACTAACGTTCATCAAGATGAAAAAGTCATGGATCACAGAGGACTTTTCTACCCCTGAGTCATCCAGGGGAGGCGAAAGGATGGTGTATTTTTGAGAGTGCTTCATGAAAAGCATCTTTTTAAGATTGCAACTGGGAGACAATTGATGCCAGTGAAGTGGTGTGTGTGTGGCCCAATTTTTGGAAACGAGGGAGACTGTGGTTGGAGTCCCCTTGCTTTTGAAAAATGAACCAAGATGAACAAGTCATGGATCAGAGAGGACTTTTCTACCCCTTTGTCATACAGGGGAGGAGAAAGGCTAGTGTATTTTTGAGAGTGCTTCAGGCAAAGCATCTTTTTAAGATTGCAACTGGGGGACAACTGATGCTAGTGAAGTGGTGTGTGTGTGGCCCAATTTTTGAAAACGAGGGAGACTGTGGTTGGAGACCCCTTGCTTTTGAAAAATGAACCAAGATGAACAAGTCATTTATCACTTAGGACTTTTCTACCCCTGTGTCATCCAGGGGAGGCGAATGGCTGGTGTATTTTTGAGAGTGCTTCATGCAAAGCATCTTTTTAAGATTGCAACTGGGGAACAACTGATGCCAGTGAAGTGGTGTGTGTGTGGCCCAATTCTTGGAAATGAGGGAGACTGAGGTTGGAGTGCCCTTGCTGTGTTTTACATGATTTTAGAAGGGCATGACATGCCAGAGAGGTTGTCTTTCAGCATCTGCAAGCTGTTGGCCACAGAAATGCTACCTTTCCACCCTTTTTACACAGAGGATTTTCGAGACCTTATGCCCATCACAGTGCCCCAAGAGCCGACGCCCAGTCGCCACTCCTTCTTCAAGAAAGGCGTGCCCGCCCTACACCAGCATGTCACACACAACATCACCGCTTCCTTGAGAAACTCTGTGTGTGACAGGGTGCATTTCACCACAGATACTTGGACCAGTAAGCATGGACAGTGGCGTTACATGTTGCTGACTGGGCACTGGGTAACTATGGTGAGAGATGGAGAAGGGTCTATTGTACAAGTCTTGCCGTCCCCACGAGTTGTGTGTCAGTCCTTCCTATGTATGTAGAAATTCCTACACTGCTTCTGTCTCCTCAACCTCATCTAGGTCCTCAAACTCCGCTTAAAACATGTTTGGTAAGGACACCCGTGTTGTAACTGTGCACAAGAAATCCCGCACACCTCCTTACTATGCTGGCAGCAGAGCTCAACGCCATCAGGCGGCCAAATCTTTACTTTGAAATGCATGGGAAATGTGAGTCACACCGCTGAGGAGTTGTGGATGGTTAGCTCTGGAGACCGAGTTACATCAATGGTTGTCTCCACTCAACCAGCAGCCAAGGAAGGCCGTATGCGACAATGATGCAAACCTGGGTGTGACCCTTCGCCGGGACAATGTGACACAAGTGCCTTGTATGGCTCACGTGTTGAAACTGGTTGTCCAGCAATTTTTAAACCACTATCCCGGCCTACATGGCCTTCTGCAGAAGGGGCAGGGTGAAACGCCTGCCTGGATCCACACACTCATACGGGCTGTAAAGGATAGCCTAGAGGGAAGCCACTCAACAAGCTGCACCCCTAGAACCATGAAACCTTTTAACCCCTATATATATATATATAGGGATTTGGAATTACACAGGGCCAAAGGTGATCAATACCTGTGGAAGGCTGCAGTCCGAGAGAGTAGTAGTCAGGCAGGGTCAAACCATGAATTGAGGAACAGGAACAGAATCGGACGGCCAGGACTTAATCAGAAAACAAGCAGAGGTTTAATACGGATCGGGCAACGAGGTACATTAACAGCAGGCAGAAGACGTAATCAGGAAACAAGCGGTAGTCAGCACACAAAATCACAAAACATAACTGGGCGGAACAGGAACCAGAAATTCAGAACTATGTCAGATAGTGATCAGCAGACAGGAGGGGCCTAAAAATGGGTGTGGGGTCTTCCCATTGGTTGTAGCTGAATGATGTTACTTCAGCTGTGAGACAACAACCACCTACAGTCAGCCATTGGTACTGAATATCTCAAGGTAACCCTGCCCAGTGGCTGTGCGGAACCTGCGGCCACCGGCGCCCCTGTCATTGACTCCTCTCCCATCAACATCACTATCTACGAAATGACACAGGGTCACCTGGTGATCGGAGTACATGTTGCTGGAGCTCACTCCGGTGGTGATGTAACAGCTGTGTGTGACAATGATGTAAACCTGGGTGCGTCCCTTCGCCAGGGCAATGTGAGACACATGGCTTGTATGGCTGACGTGTTCAACCTGGTTGTCAAGCAATTTTTAAACCACTATCCCAGCCTATATGGCGTTCTGCAGAGGGTACGCTCGCTATCTGCTCACTTCCACCGTTCACACCCAGCAGATGAACAACTTGCATCGCTCCAGAAGTCTTTTGGTCTGCCTGTTCACCGCCTGCAATGCGATTTGCCAACACGCAGGAAGTTGTATCTGCACATGTTGCAGCACCTGTGGCAGCACCGGCGAGCCCTGCTGCAATATGTTATGGCTATGCAATATGTTAGGCTGGGCTATTGAGATCCAGAGGTGGGGCAGATCACGCTGCTGGAGGGGTCTCAGATCAAATACATATGCACCCTTCACAGTTTACAAATGGCAACGAAGATGTTAAGCGCTGACGAGGCCATTATCATTATGACAATTCCGGTCATCTACATGCTGGAGCACACTCTAAACATTATTCAGAGTCAGGTGGTGGGACAAGAGGAAGGGGAGGAAGTACAGGAGGAGTCATATGCGGAAGAAATATCAAGATCTACAAGGTCCACACGTTCAGCATCACCAAGGTTGCAGGCATGGGACAGTGAGGGTGAGGGATTAACAAGGGCGCATAGAATTAGCCAAACTGTTGAGGAAGGTGCAGGAGCCCAGGAAGAAATGGAGGATGAACTGGCGATGGGCATGAAAGACTCAGTAGATGAGGGAGAGCTTGATCACATTTCTGTTGTGGGAGGTTGGGGGGAGAGGGCAGAGGAAGGAAGTATGATTCTCACCTCTCTGCCACCAACACAGCAAGGACTTGGTCCTCCTGGATGCGCAAGACACATGAGCGTCTTCTTGCTGCACTACCTACAACATGACCCTCGTATTGTCCGAATTCGAAGGAATGCTGACTACTGGGTGGCCACACTCTTAGATCCCTGGTACAAGACAAAATTTGGCAAAATAAGTCCTGCCATATAAAGTGACGCACGTATGCAGAAGTATCAGAAGAAGCTGGTACGCAATCTTAGATCGGCTTTTCCACTAAACACCACTGCTGCACAGAGTGAAACTCAATGCTTTGTCATGGCTAGGAGGAAATGGTCTTGGAAAGGGGAACAGGTGTGTTGTAAAAGGGAAAAAAGTTTGTGTCCGCGGGTTTGGTGGTTAAGCAACAGTAACATCTGCTGAAGAAACACAGTCTGTTATGGGGGGACTGGTAGATTTGGATAAGGTGGTATATATCCCAATCTCCAGTCGGGGTCCACCGTGCTCCTAGATGGAAAAGGAGATGCTGGCAACCCGAAGGTTAGCCGGAGGATACTGAGCTGGGTGTCTCTGAAACAAATAGTAGCCTGAACCGAGTTAGATGACAATCGGATCTGGAGACTGGGAACCATGTTAGCGTCACAGGGTCCACACACCTACCCAGCCCAGGAACTCCCTGTTAACAACACAGGGACCATTGGGTACGCTGTCCGTGTGTGTAGGGGGCACACCTGTGGACAGCAGGCACAGCAGCAGCAGCCTAGTTAATGCCACTGTGCTGCAGTAGCAGGACTGGTAGGACAGGAGCTGGTCATAACCATTCTGCCTTACCAAGTGTGGTGGCGTCCTGCACCGACGCCCTATCCCTGCCTAACTCTGTCCTAAAGTCGCAATGGGTTCAACACATGGAGGTGTGCTTTGTCTGAGCATAATAGAAGACTGTGCACCTCCTTGTTGTCTTCAGCCCCTTTTCTAACCTGGGTCCGCCCCAACCCCGGGTGGACTACAATGCACCTCCATGAGCTAAAAGCAGAGTGCCACGTCATCAGTGATATAACCAGCGGCCTCTCCGGAACCGCCACTTAAATGATGGCCTCATGGCAGCCACGCCCCAAACACCTCACCAGTCATCGTCTGACGAACAATGATGAGGGACAAATCATAGGGTCGGGCCTCTGCGAGCCAGTCCGGAGTGGCCACATCATCGAGACATCTGATGCCCTTTGGACTATTATGGAATGACACCTCACGGACATGGCTATTAAGTTCCTTTATGGACCTTGCCTCTGATGCAGTAAGTGCCTGAGCATGCTCATTTGCCTGAAAACAGTCTCAGAAAATAGACTTCAGCTTCTGCATGCTCTGTAGGCCCAACACAGGACATAGACACGGCACGGAGTCCAAGAACCTGTGCAAAGAGGCTTTTCGCACTAACTGTGGGAGAATGCACAGTAGCACAAACTGAGGACTTAGCTTCAGGAATGGCACAGCCATGCTGAGCATGCTCACTACGCAAAACACAGTACTTAGGCTGTGTCTGTGGTAAATCAGCACATGCATGCACACTAGCCGTCTCTCCCCAATTAGACATGGATGAGGAAGCAGCCAGCTGGACGACCCGAGGGACAGACAAAAATGGCAGCTGACACCTGGGCACAACTGGAACCACAGCTGGCTGCTTGCGTCTACGGCGGCACCGATTTGTAACACCAACTACCAACCAAAATAAGAGGTGTACTTCTTCCCTTGGATAATCTGATATGATTCCTTTTTTCAGGGACACGACCATCGTTACCAAATGTAGATGAGGCAACAAAAATCAGGTGCTTCAATGGATCTCCAGTGCTCCATCAAGTGGCCTCTCCTCCACTTCCACTTCAATATCCCAAATACTCCATTCCTCTTTGGCGTCAAACCAATCGCACTTGCTTCCAAACAGCTCACAAGTTTACACCTGCCCTGCTGAGTATGGAGTGACAGAGATGGTTGAGCCGGCAGAGATGTTCAGTCACCTAAAAGCCTGGGAATCAGAGGTCTGCTACAAAGCTGCAGTGAGTGCAGACAAGGAAATGATCTGCACTGATGCCCAGAAGCTTTGTAATTTGGATGCAACCCCAATGAAGAAGATGTTGATCATAATGTACACCCTAATTCCCAAACTGTAAATCATCCTGGTGGAGACAATGGGGAACATGCTGAGGAGACTCAGATACCTGATTGGAACGACAACTTTACTATTTGCTCTGGGCAGGAAGAGGTTGGCTCGGAGGAGTCAGGACAAGGGGAGTGAAAACACACAGGGTGATGATGAAGTTGGAGACCCCACTTACTTTCAAACCAAAGTCAGCCAGTCAATGAGGTCAGCAGAGGAGATGGAGGAGGATGCTACTGATGACGAGGTTACATTGCGTCTTCATGGACAGAGACAATGTACTAGAAGCACGTCACCAACTGAATCCTCAGCCACAACTCTGAGAAGAAGTTGTGGTGGCTCTGCAGGTCGCATGGGCTGTCAGCCGTGCCTAGCCTGGGGTTTTTTATACATCGCAAAAGATCACCCAAGTCATGTCATCTGTAAGATTTTTCACAAATCTCTAAGTAGAGTCCAAAAACTCACTACTTTGAGTACTTCGTCCATGAACTGTCATATGGATATGAAGTGATAGCGTGAGCGTGTATTGATGAGCTTTATCCACTGTGAATGCAACATGCTTATTTGCTGTTCATTGCATGCATTGTTGCAAACTACCCACAAGGGGCTGCTGTTTTTTTGCATCTGCCTTTGACTGTTTGGTCACTATAGCAATAGCAAAACGGTCTTCGGCTGTGGACTTGGAGAGCTGAGGAGGTGCTGTCTGTGAAGTGAAAGAAAAGCTAAAGGTGTGTGTTACAGCAAGGAGCCATCGCGGAAACACTTTGGTGAATTGTGAGGGGACTCGTGTTGGAGTTTGGTGAGGAAGACCGTAATGCCTGTGAGCAGCATCCTGTGTCAGAGACCGACATTCTTCCAGTGCTGTCTATACTGTTTACCAGGAGAGGATCGTAAACTCTGTATTGATGGCAACTGGACACCACAGTACCCGGGTATGGTAGGCTGGGACCAGACAGTAATGCATGCACGCAACACTTTGTTTTCTTAGCAAAACACATATCTGTTCTGCTTAGGCCGACTATATAGACAATATGACTTGATGCCTCTGCTCTGTCAATTTGTCAGTTACAGTTAAAATCATAGCGGGACAACGAACACATGTTTGCATTGACTGTTGCTTTACAAGATTTCCAGGACTGTGTTGCTGAGCTGTGTTGTTTCCCTTCACACTGTTATCATCTGCTTTATCTGTGAGGCTTCAGCTAACAAGGGTATTCAGGGGGGGTAACGGGTTTGGTCTATGTTTAGGTAGATAAGTTTGAAACTCTTGTGATGGGACACTGGTAAGTCCTGTTCGCACACAGACACAATTACTCCTGCTAAGCAGAGGGATTACCAGGTAGTAGGCAATTGTTTAGACAGTCCCTTGCTTAGGCAAAAGTTGGTGAGCAGGGGATATAAATCGCCATTACGAGTGTCGCAGCATAGGGGTGTAGGCTTTTGTAATTGTGAATAGATTCGTCTATTCTTTAAATTTTATGCATGGTTCTTATTGTTTGTTTTTTGAAAGTTAAGCAATCATTTATCAACCCAACTACCGAGTCCCTTTCCTATTGTGTGGTTTTGCTGTATACTGGTGAGCCCACCCTGTACACTACTTTAAATTAATCATAAGTCGCAAGGGGAAGTTCACTTTGCTACAATGCGGCCTAGCCGGGCTGTGCAAGCACCGTCTGCCCTATCAAGTGCATCTGCGTGCTCTTCATCCTCTGTGACTGTGGGGACAACAGTCACACATGTTTTTTGACGCAGACCTTCCACCCCTTTACCCGCTACAGGTAGTGTGATTGGCAGGTCGTCAGTTGTTTTTGAAGTGCAAACAGCTGCTGGTGTTGAGCTCTCTCAGACATCAAGAGAACCACCTTTGGATGAAGGCAACATGATATCCACGCTTGCACCGAATTCACAGATTGCCTGGACTACCTGCAGTTAAAAATTGCGTAGCAGAAATGGAGAGGTGTGTAGAATGCACATGTGGTGTACCTTGCTTGACAGGACAGGAACCCAAAGGTAGTATCCCTGACAATTTTACTATGCCCTTAAAAGTATCAGCACTTTTTGAAATTAAAAATTGCGTTGCAGAAATGATCAGGAGTGTAGAATGCAGAGGTGGTGTACCTTGTGTGGCACTAGAGGAACACTAAGTTAGTATCCCAGACACTTTTTGTATGCCACTAAGTGTCAGCACTGTTTTCTATAAAAATTGCGTAGCAAAAATGGGCAGGTGTGTAGAATGCAGAGGTGGTGTACCTTGCGTGGCACCAGAGGAACACTAAGTTAGTATCCCAGACACTTTTAGTATGCCACTAAGTGTCAGCACTGTTTGCTAGAAAAATTGCGTAGCAAAAATGGGCAGGTGTGTAGAATGCAGAGGTGCTGTAGGTAGCAGGACAGCAAAGGAAGCCTCAGTTTCTATCCCTGACAATGAAAAAATGCAGCATGGAATTGCCTGAGCTGATGTAGCCAGAGTCTGTTATCTAAAGCCCTGAACAGCGTTGGCACGGACCTGCCTAGCAACAATGGCTATGAACGGCTGTAATGCAGCCCCGAAAAGGGCTGAAATTACAAGTAGTCCCTAATCCCTAAAGCGCTGTGTAGATTGCACTGTATGTCTATAGCGCACACAGCAGCAGCAGTGGGAGCGGGAGCAGTGACTGTCACCCACCCACAGCAGAGAGATAATGGCTGTGAAGGGTAAAATGGTCGTGTCTTACAGGGCAAGGACATGTGACATGCACAGCCTATGACACATGCCCTCGCTTGCTTGCCAAAAATACACTTTGCTGTGTGTATGTGTGTCTGGGATTTGCTGACAGCCTGGCCTGCCCCACTGTACGCGCGGTTAGTAAGAAAAAAAAAAAATGGTGATCGCCATTCTTTCAGCACTCAGCAGCAGCACTGATCTAAACCCCGTCCGCCCCACACACTATACGCTGAATTTTGATAATATCATGATTCACAGTGACTCACTCTATTACAGTGAGAAGCCAGCTAGTTACTAGGTATGCTTTTTGTTGATCGAACCGTTCTCGAACGTAACTTGAACTACCGAACTTTTACCAAATCGTTCGAGTTCTTCGAACGACTCGAACACCCCCCAAAACCTAGCTATGTGTAGTAAAAAACATTTTTTTTATTAAATTCTTCTTCTTCTGTAGTCATCTTTGGAGCACAAGGTCCTGGATAAGAAGTTGTTGAAGAGGCTCAGCAATAACTTTAAAGTCTGGTCATGATATTGGTGAGTTACATATGTGGGCATTTCATGTATGGCAGTAATATAAAACATTTACAAAAGATAATTCCTTTCTATCTGTCTCTGCATGCTGCAGAGGAAAAAAAGCCAAACCATGTATGTTTTAAAAAACTGGCTTTACCTCCCAAGTCATCCGCTTTTTTACCAATTAAACTCTAATTTAATTAAGTTACTGATGATGCAGTCACTGCCATGCCATCATGTGAGTTCGCTGCCTTTTGAGTAATGATGGCTTGTGCTGTAAGATATCCATTTGCCTTTATTTTTGGCAGAAATGGTGCTCTTTGTGCTCTCATATGCACTAATATGTGGACGGCCGCTTTTGACTTGTTTTGAGCTCCAAATCTGTAAATATTGTCAGGGATAAAACATGGGTTTCACAGCCTACTAGTGAAATGTTTTGAAGGACAGCAATGCTCCACCACAACAGGACCTTTGGTGAAGCTTCTGTGACTGGGAGCAACATCTGTTTCCATCAAACTACTCTTACACCTCCTCCACATAGTATTTAACAGTTCTCGCCCCATCCTCAAAAATCACTAGGCACAGGATTGATTCCATGCTCTAATTCATTATTTTTGTTAATAAGAGTTAAAGCCTCTTCATGCTGTGAGCAGTCTGTGTGATCTAAACTTTCAGTGTCTCTGGTTTTGTCTCCAATCCAGCAAAACTTGGGTGTAATGAGACGCAATTGTAAATGGAGATTGCATCTTGATGCTTTGTGTGGCCATATTTAGCATAACAAAACATTCCAGAGATTACCATTAATAGCCTAATAGTGGGATGTCAAGTATTTCAAGTTTTAGTATTTTTGAGTGCTCATATTCCATACTGAATAAATCAAGATGTTTTAATATTTTGTTTCTATTTCTTCTATTTGCATCTCATTACCAGGTTTAAAACTCTTTATGTTGAATTTATAAATACAAAGTACAGGCATGACTGAAAGTGATGGTATCCTTGAAATTGTTCCAGAAAATATTGTAATTACACATGTTTTGTTATAGACGTTTGTTTCCTTTGTGTGTATTGGAACAACCCACAAAGAAAAAGAAAAAAAGAAAAAAGGCAAATTGTACATATTTTAACACAAACTCTCAAAATGGGCCAGAAAAAATTATTGGCACCCTCAACTTAATATTTGGTTGCACACCTTTGTAATAAATAACTGCAATTAATTGATTCCTTTAACCATCAACAAGCTTCTTACACCTCTAAACTTACACCTCTAAACTAGAATTTTGGAACACTATTCTTTTGCAAACTGTTGCAGCTCTCTCATATTTGAAGGTGTTCAGTGGGATTTAGATATGAACTCATTGCTGGCCACTTTACAATTGTCAAGCGTTTTGTTTCATGCTTTTTTAGGTGCTTTGTGAAGTAATCTTGTGGTCATTTTCAAAATTAAAGGGTTAAAAAAATAAAAAACATACACATATTTGGTATCACCGTGTTCAGAAACGTCAAATCTATCAAAATATAAAATAAATTAATCCGATCGGTAAACGGCATAGCGGCAAAAAAATACAAACGCCAAAATTGCGTTTTTTGGTCGCCGCACATTTTACGCAAAATGCAATAACAGGTGATCAAAACATAACGTCTGTGCAAAATGGTACCATTTAAAACATCAGCTCGATACACAAAAAATAAGCCGATACTGAGCCATAGATCCAGAAAAATTAGAACGCTACAAGTTTCGGAATATTGCACAAAAAGTGCGCCACTTTTTTTGGCCAAAGATGGGAATTTTTTTAACCCCTTAGATAAAAGTAAACCTATTTATGTTTGGTGTCTACAAACTTGTACCAACCTGAGACATCACACCAACACATCCGTTTTATCATATAGTGAACATGGTGAATAAAATATCCCAAAAACTATTGTGTGATCACACTTTTTTTTTTCCCGCAATTAATTTTTTTTTGCTGTTTTCCCAGTAATTTATATGGTAAAACTTATGGTTTCATTTAAAAGTATAGCCAATCCCACAAAAAACAAGCCCTTTTATGGCAAGATTGATGGGAAAAAAAAGTTACGGCTCTTGGAAGAAGGGGAGCAAAAAAAAAAGGAAAAACGGAAAATTGCCCGGGGTGAAGGGGTTAATGTGCCAAGGGGTGAGTTGCCTCTTGATGCACAGCATCAGGCTTTCAAGCTGTAAAACAGCTTGGTTGCACTTTGTCTTGCCTGAGTTATAAAAAAGCAGTCTGTGTGTGTAATGATGAGCCCTGTGGTGAATGTATTGGGATGGTGTTGCTTCAAGTGCTGAAGATGAACCCTTGTTCCTAGTCTATATGGGCCAGAATATGCATATCTTATTTCCCCCCCGCAAAGCCAGCCAAAAAAATCGACTGGCAACATGGAAGATTACTTCCACACACAAGAAGCCCGCATGTATGACTCACCATCACCATGACCACTTTCAGGAACTGTATAGCTTTCTTTACCAACAACTTGTAAGACATTACTTGCTCCAGAGGTGACAGAAGTAAAAACTGATTTGGCCCTTAAAGATCTTTTTGATACACATCTTTTTGATGCCACAGACTGCAAATGAGCTATGGAGAACAAGTCTCCGTAGGACTCGATGGGCATTGTGGGACATTACACCATTAATTTATGTCGGAACTTCAAGGATTTTTTTAATTAATTAATTATTGAGCGAGGGAGTGTGGGAGAGTTTTTATTCAAATAAACTATTTTTTTCTGTGTGAGTTTTTTAACTGTACACTTACCGAATTAGTAATTGGAGGTGTATAATAGACGCCTCTCCATTACTAACCCAAGGGCTTGATGCTGGCTGTCATTTCACAGCTGACATCAACCCCAAAAGTAATACCCAGATTGCCATTGCAACAGGGCAATTGAGAAGAGTATGGCAACTGCAGGCAGCTATATTTAGGCTTGGAAGGGCCAAATAACCATGTGCCTTCCCAGCCTGATAATACCAGCCCACATTTGTCTGCTTTACCTTGGGTAGTTATCAAAAAATAAGGGGGACCCCACGCCATTTTTTACATTATTCAAATAAATAATAAAAAAAACAGAGTGGCGTCCCCTCTATTTGTGATAACCTGCCAACGGACAGCAGACAGTTGAGGGTTGCAGCCTGCAGCTATCTGTTTAGCCTGTGCTGGACATAGCAAAAAAGGCGTGCACACCGGAAGACCCAAAGTCATTAATTTCCTATTCACATTTATTTGCAGGGTAATTGTCTTGCTCTTATTCCCATTTTACTTCCTATTGCAGCCGCTTAGTCCTCAGTACAACCATATTACAGCCCATACTGCCCTAAAGTTTGGGTTCCTATTGACTTATATGGGTTTTAGGGTCTTGGGTCAAGTTGGGGGTCAAATCTTGGTCCTAAACGAACGTTTTAACTAAAATCCGTCTGAAACTAGAAAACCTGAACATCCATGGGTTCACTCATCCCTAGATTCATCAAATAATTGTTAAGCAGATACTTGTGGTTTACTGTTGTATTTATCACTCTTTCTTTTTTAAATATAAGGCAAAAGGAATGAATAATGAGCAACATGAATTAAGATAATACAAATTGATTATGATACAAAATCAAGGCCACAATTTTTGGATAAAAGCATCTAATGCAGTAGCTTATTTTTGTTACATGCTCTAGTATCAGCCTAAAAAAAAGCAAAATTTATTAGATAAAAAAAACACCCTCTTATTGCTGCCCGGATTACCTGCCAATCTTCTCTTGTCCTCTTCCAGTGTGGTGGGCGTGTGATCACTATAACAGTGATCAGTGTTGTTGGAAATGAGAGGATTGTTAGGTGTGTATTTGCTCCTATGGCTGGCCAAATGCATTAGATGGATGCTCTCCAAATGATGTGAGTCGACCATCAGAGTTTTCGATAGGGGGGTACTCTGGCACCGGGACTACGGATACTTTACTCTCGTTGGGGTTATCACAGGTGGTCGGTCCCGGCTTCGTGCCCTGGTCGTTCACTCTGTGGCTGTGGAATGGGGTACAGGGATGATTTTGGGGATATACGTGATGCCACCTGTGGTGTCTGGTAAGCGGGATATACCAGTGCGGCCCATGGCCGACCTCTGAGGCGATGGTGACGGCAGCTTAAGATCTCTCAGCTCCCCACAGGTGGAGCTATTTTACTTCAGGGCGGCGGGTCGCTGACCAGAAGGGAAGCGACCGAGCGGTGATGGCTGCCTTCTTCTCTGACGTCGCAGGGTCCTGTCCAACGGCGGAGAGACGACAAACCGAGTCCACATCAGTTCAAACAAGTCCTTTTTACTAGCATCTGGTTTGTTTCCAAAAGTTCACAGCAGAAACAGTTCGGTTACCAGAAGGCCAATGGTCACAAGTTTCGGAGGAGATTTAATGACAGAGTCTCTCTCTGAGATAACCTACCTTTGTCTCTTTCTCGGTCCCTGTTCTGAGGGCTTTGTGACTCCTTCTTTAACCCACTTGTTAGTCTCATCACTGGTTTTCCCAGGGGTCTGATGCTGCACGGTTTCTTTATCTATCCCGCAACAGCGTCGTGAACTCAGCTTGGGGTTAGTAGTTAGACTCTTGATGGGTACCGGGACTCCTCTTATTTAAGATCCCAGGTTAATGGGGATAAACCTGACAAACCTCCTCGGTTCCGTTATACCGGTGTCGACCTGAACTCTTCATCCGGCTCTCGCCAGACCTAAAGTGTCCCCTTTCTGTCTGGGTTAGCCCTTTTCCTGTCTTTCTTTTTTTTTGTTTTGGGGTACCCTCGCTCAGGACGTCGAGCCTATGTTATTTCTAGCCCTTCTTTCAGTCATCAATTTACTCTCGTCTCTTCTTGTCACTCCTTACTAACTGACTGTTAACTAACTGTCACTCAGTCATCCTGTCAATCACGTCGCGTCTCACGCTCAGCTAGGCTCCACCCCCCTATGTACCTACTATATAAACAGTCCCAGGAATAAGAAGGTAGGGGCTGCTGAGTCAATGTTACTCAATCTAATATAAGACTCTGTATTTCTTCTCTCTTTCACCTGTGACCAAAGAGCACTGCACCTTGATGTTAAGGTGCTGTATTCCCCTGTAGTGCCTAACCACAGGGGCGCCACAGATACTTCAGCCAACAGCCAACTCAGTCGACACTTCCATACACAGGAGTGTACTCTCACAGAGCGCTCCCGTTGTTCTTCAATAGATAGGTCATCAGCTGATGTGTCAGTTGGTGGCTTATATAAGGGAAAACAATGCTATTGACACCTGAAAATCAGACACGTGTGATTCACATCTCTCCCAGTCATGAGGCGGCCAATGACCCCATACACATTAGACCATCTACTGAACTAGTCAAAATAAGCGGGTACAGAAGACATTATTGTAAGGTTTATGCAGCCCTTAATGCCACTTGTAAAATTAAAATAGGAGTGGTCAACCCATTAAAATACATTTTTTTTTTACTAATTTTCTTTGGCTCAGATATGCTTATGATATTGTGAATAAAGTACGAGTGATTTTAGTTATACGTGTTTTATGTCTAGCCTATAATGTACTGAATTGCATCAACTTGATAGCATTGTTGGTTCAAGTTTGTCTGTTAACTGAACAGTAAGATAACAATTGATCCATTGTTATCTAGACATGGGTCTGTAGAAATTTGCTTCTATTACAAAAGAAGAAACAGATCCAAATGTTTACATGGGTACAAAGTATTCATCCTCTATTACATGGTAACAAATAAACAAGCATGATGCCATCTGAGGTTAGAAAGTTCCTAGTTTGACCTAAAAGACAAGAATTATATCCATGCCTCTTTGTTGCTTTGTGATAAACTGATGTTGACTGACCTCAGATTGAATCTTATCGGTAAAACAGAATGCCGTTCTTTCTTTTCAGCAGACAATTCCAGTCCCACTACTTACTATTTAATAATAGTTATTTATTTTATTTCACCAAAACATAACATTTTAGATGGTTTTAAAGATAGTAAAATAATTTTACTTTATTTCTAAGTTGAAGTTTTTCCTAAAACATTTTAATGTTTAGACTCATTCATTCCTATCATGTGAGAACTTAAAAGAATCTGTCAGGTCCCCTATGCCCTCCAACCCAGCAGCATTCAAAGCTGTATGACTAAATTCCCTGCCTAACAAGGCCTGTAGAATGTCATTCACCTAATTCAATGTTTAAATAAAGTATTTAGAAGCTCGCTTGTTAATTAGGGCCTTGAGGTGAGGCATTTGTTCCCCAGAATTGTTGGCTCTATTTCTATGCTATCACTCCCATGTGTGATATGTTTTCCATGAGCTGGCCTCATTGTGCATAGGGTTTACCGGTCTAAGGGGTTCTTTGCACACTGTGACATCGCTAGCCGATTGTAGCGATGCCGAGCGCGATAGTCCCCGCCCCCGTCGCAGATGCGATATCTTGTGGTAGCTGCCGTAGCGAACATTATCGCTACGGCAGCTTCACACTCACTTATCTGCCCTGCGACGTTGCTCTGGCCGGCGACCTGCCTCCTTCCTAAGGGGGTGGGTTGTGCGGCATCACAGCGACATCACACGGCAGGCGGCCAATAGAAGCGGAGGGGCGGAGATGAGCGGGATGTAAATATCCCACCTACCTCCTTCCTTCCTCATTGCAGGCGGGACGCAGGTAAGGAGATGTTCCTCGCTCCTGCGGCTTCATACATAGCGATGTGTGCTGCCGCAGGAACGAGGAACAACATCGTACCTGTCGCTGCAGCGAAATTATGGAAATGACCGACACTATACAGATCACTGATTTTCGTCGCTTTTGCGATCGTTTATCGGTGCTTCTAGGCTTTACACGTTGCGACGTCGTTACCAGCGCCGGTTGTGCGTCACTTTCGTGTGCAAAGTACCCCTAAGAGTCCCACTTAATGATGAGTGAGTTTTGAAATACTCGGATTCGCAATACTTGTAACAAGTAGAGATGAGCGAACCGGTCCCGGTTCGGCTCGAGGCGGTTCGCCGAACGGGGGGGTCTGGCTCGAGTTCGGCTCGTCGAACGTTCGACGAACCGAACTCGAGCCCATAGGAAACAATGGCAGGCAATCACAAACACAGTAAAACACCTAGAAAACACCCTCAAAGGTGTCCAAAAGGTGACAAACAACTCACAACACAACACAAACACATGGGAAAGTGACAAGGACATGTACTCATGCGAAAACAAAACAGCTGGACAAGGAAAAAGAGGAGGACACACAGATATAGGCATGGCACGCCCTTCTAAAGTCATGTAAAACACCGCAAGGTGACTCCAAGCGGAGTCTCCCTTTTTTCCAAAAATTGGGCCCCACACACCCACCCCTTCAGTGGCAGCAGTTGTGCCCCAGTTGTACACTTCACAGCTAGATTTGCATCAAGCACATTCAAAAATACGCCATTCTTATCCGTCCCCAGGATGACACCGGGGTAGGTAGCAAAGTCTTTCCTGATCCCAGCTCTGTTCATCTTGGCTTCTTTTAAAAACACAGCAAGCAAGGGTTACTCCAAGCGGAGTCTCCCTTTTTTCCAAAAATTGGGCCCCACACACACCCACCCCTTCAGTGGCAGCACTTGGGCCCCAGTTGTACACTTCACAGCTAGATTTGCATCAAGCACATTCAAAAATACGCTATTCTTAACCGTCCCCAGGATGACACCGGGGTAGGTAGCAAAGTCTTTCCTGATCCCAGCTCTGTTCATCTTGGCTTCTTTTAAAAACACAGCAAGCAAGGGTTACTCCAAGCGGAGTCTCCCTTTTTTCCAAAAATTGGGCCACACAGACACCCACCCCATCAGTGGCAGCACTTGGGCCCTAGTTGCAAACAGGATGTTTTGATTTGCATCAAGCACATTCAAAAATACGCTATTCTTAGCCGTCCCCAGGATGACACCGGGGTAGGTAGCAAAGTCTTTGCTGACCCATGACTTGTTCATCTTGGCTTCTTTTAAAAACAATGTAAGCAAGGGTTACTCCAAGCGGAGTCTCCCTTTTTTCCAAAAATTGGGCCACACAGACACCCACCCCATCAGTGGCAGCACTTGGGCCCTAGTTGCAAACAGGATGTTTTGATTTGCATCAAGCACATTCAAAAATACGCTATTCTTAGCCGTCCACAGGATGACACCGGGGTAGGTAGCAAAGTCTTTCCTGATCCCAGCTCTGTTCATCTTGGCTTCTTTTAAAAACACAGCAAGCAAGGGTTACTCCAAGCGGAGTCTCCCTTTTTTCCAAAAATTGGGCCACACAGACACCCACCACATCAGTGGCAGCACTTGGGCCCTAGTTGCAAACAGGATGTTTTGATTTGCATCAAGCACATTCAAAAATACGCTATTCTTAGCCGTCCCCAGGATGACACCGGGGTAGGTAGCAAAGTCTTTGCTGACCCATGACTTGTTCATCTTGGCTTCTTTTAAAAACAATGTAAGCAAGGGTTACTCCAAGCGGAGTCTCCCTTTTTTCCAAAAATTGGGCCACACAGACACCCACCCCATCAGTGGCAGCACTTGGGCCCTAGTTGCAAACAGGATGTTTTGATTTGCATCAAGCACATTCAAAAATACGCTATTCTTAGCCGTCCCCAGGATGACACCGGGGTAGGTAGCAAAGTCTTTGCTGACCCATGACTTGTTCATCTTGGCTTCTTTTAAAAACAATGTAAGCAAGGGTTACTCCAAGCGGAGTCTCCCTTTTTTCCAAAAATTGGGCCACACAGACACCCACCCCATCAGTGGCAGCACTTGGGCCCTAGTTGCAAACAGGATGTTTTGATTTGCATCAAGCACATTCAAAAATACGCTATTCTTAGCCGTCCACAGGATGACACCGGGGTAGGTAGCAAAGTCTTTCCTGATCCCAGCTCTGTTCATCTTGGCTTCTTTTAAAACACAGCAAGCAAGGGTTACTCCAAGCGGAGTCTCCCTTTTTTCCAAAAATTGGGCCACACAGACACCCACCACATCAGTGGCAGCACTTGGGCCCTAGTTGCAAACAGGATGTTTTGATTTGCATCAAGCACATTCAAAAATACGCTATTCTTAGCCGTCCCCAGGATGACACCGGGGTAGGTAGCAAAGTCTTTCCTGATCCCAGCTCTGTTCATCTTGGCTTCTTTTAAAAACACAGCAAGCAAGGGTTACTCCAAGCGGAGTCTCCCTTTTTTCCAAAAATTGGGCCACACAGACACCCACCCCATCCAGTGGCAGCACTTGGGCCCTAGTTGCAAACAGGATGTTTTGATTTGCATCAAGCACATTCAAAAATACGCTATTCTTAGCCGTCCCCAGGATGACACCGGGGTAGGTAGCAAAGTCTTTCCTGATCCCAGCTCTGTTCATCTTGGCTTCTTTTAAAAACACAGCAAGCAAGGGTTACTCCAAGCGGAGTCTCCCTTTTTTCCAAAAATTGGGCCACACAGACACCCACCCCATCAGTGGCAGCACTTGGGCCCTAGTTGCAAACAGGATGTTTTGATTTGCATCAAGCACATTCAAAAATACGCTATTCTTAGCCGTCCCCAGGATGACACCGGGGTAGGTAGCAAAGTCTTTGCTGACCCATGACTTGTTCATCTTGGCTTCTTTTAAAAACAATGTAAGCAAGGGTTACTCCAAGCGGAGTCTCCCTTTTTTCCAAAAATTGGGCCACACAGACACCCACCCCATCAGTGGCAGCACTTGGGCCCTAGTTGCAAACAGGATGTTTTGATTTGCATCAAGCACATTCAAAAATACGCTATTCTTAGCCGTCCACAGGATGACACCGGGGTAGGTAGCAAAGTCTTTCCTGATCCCAGCTCTGTTCATCTTGGCTTCTTTTAAAAACACAGCAAGCAAGGGTTACTCCAAGCGGAGTCTCCCTTTTTTCAAAAAATTGGGCCACACAGACACCCACCACATCAGTGGCAGCACTTGGGCCCTAGTTGCAAACAGGATGTTTTGATTTGCATCAAGCACATTCAAAAATACGCTATTCTTAGCCGTCCCCAGGATGACACCGGGGTAGGTAGCAAAGTCTTTGCTGACCCATGACTTGTTCATCTTGGCTTCTTTTAAAAACAATGTAAGCAAGGGTTACTCCAAGCGGAGTCTCCCTTTTTTCCAAAAATTGGGCCACACAGACACCCACCCCATCAGTGGCAGCACTTGGGCCCTAGTTGCAAACAGGATGTTTTGATTTGCATCAAGCACATTCAAAAATACGCTATTCTTAGCCGTCCCCAGGATGACACCGGGGTAGGTAGCAAAGTCTTTGCTGACCCATGACTTGTTCATCTTGGCTTCTTTTAAAAACAATGTAAGCAAGGGTTACTCCAAGCGGAGTCTCCCTTTTTTCCAAAAATTGGGCCACACAGACACCCACCCCATCAGTGGCAGCACTTGGGCCCTAGTTGCAAACAGGATGTTTTGATTTGCATCAAGCACATTCAAAAATACGCTATTCTTAGCCGTCCACAGGATGACACCGGGGTAGGTAGCAAAGTCTTTCCTGATCCCAGCTCTGTTCATCTTGGCTTCTTTTAAAAACAAAGCAAGCAAGGGTTACTCCAAGCGGAGTCTCCCTTTTTTCCAAAAATTGGGCCACACAGACACCCACCCCATCAGTGGCAGCACTTGGGCCCTAGTTGCAAACAGGATGTTTTGATTTGCATCAAGCACATTCAAAAATACGCTATTCTTAGCCGTCCCCAGGATGACACCGGGGTAGGTAGCAAAGTCTTTGCTGACCCATGACTTGTTCATCTTGGCTTCTTTTAAAAACAATGTAAGCAAGGGTTACTCCAAGCGGAGTCTCCCTTTTTTCCAAAAATTGGGCCACACAGACACCCACCCCATCAGTGGCAGCACTTGGGCCCTAGTTGCAAACAGGATGTTTTGATTTGCATCAAGCACATTCAAAAATACGCTATTCTTAGCCGTCCCCAGGATGACACCGGGGTAGGTAGCAAAGTCTTTGCTGATCCCAGCTCTGTTCATCTTGGCTTCTTTTAAAAACACAGCAAGCAAGGGTTACTCCAAGCGGAGTCTCCCTTTTTTCCAAAAATTGGGCCACACAGACACCCACCCCATCAGTGGCAGCACTTGGGCCCTAGTTGCAAACAGGATGTTTTGATTTGCATCAAGCACATTCAAAAATACGCTATTCTTAGCCGTCCACAGGATGACACCGGGGTAGGTAGCAAAGTCTTTCCTGATCCCAGCTCTGTTCATCTTGGCTTCTTTTAAAAACACAGCAAGCAAGGGTTACTCCAAGCGGAGTCTCCCTTTTTTCCAAAAATTGGGCCACACAGACACCCACCCCATCAGTGGCAGCACTTGGGCCCTAGTTGCAAACAGGATGTTTTGATTTGCATCAAGCACATTCCAAATCCACAAGCATTTACTCTCCCCAGGATGACACAGGGGTAGTAAATTCCTTCTGGATCCATGACTTGTTCATTTTGATGAACGTCAGTCTGTCCACATTGTCACTGGACAGACGCGTGCGCTTATCTGTCAGCACACACCCAGCAGCACTGAATACACGTTCAGAGACAACGCTGGCAGCTGGACACGACAAAATCTCCAAGGCGTAAGTTGCGAGCTCTGGCCATTTTTGTAGGTTTGAAGCCCAAAAGGAGCAAGGCTCCAGTTGCACAGTCATGGCATCGATGTTCATTTGGAGATACTCCTGTATCATCCTCTCCAGCCGTTGACTATGTGTCAGACTTGTTGTCTCTGGTGGCCTTGCAAAAGAGGGTCTAAAAAAATTATGAAAAGATTCCATAAAATTGCTGTTACCGGCACCAGAAAAGGTCCTACTGGTACGGGTAGACTGTTGAAGATGACGAGACCGTCCCATGTTTGTCAAGTTACAACTGGGAGATTCACTCCCTGCACCTGCACGGTTGTTTGGTGGAAAAGCCGAGCTAAGATCTAGTAACAGCTTCTGCTGATACTCCTGCATACGTGCGTCCCTTTCTATGGCTGGAATTATGTCACAAAATTTGGACTTGTACCGGGGATCTAATAGTGTGGCAATCCAGTAGTCATCATCACTTCTAATTTTGACAATACGACTGTCATGTTGGAGGTAGTGCAACAAAAAGGCACTCATGTGTCTTGCGCAGCCATGCGGACCAAGTCCATGCTGTGTTTGTGGCATAGAGGTGCTACCCGTTCTTTCTTCCTCTGACATCTGACCCCAACCTCTTTCAACTGAAATTTGACCAAGGTCTCCCTCATCCGCTGAGTCTTCCATGTCCATGGACAGTTCGTCCTCCATTTCTTCATGTTCTCCTGCACCTTGCTCAACATTTCGCCTGCTACTATGCGCCCTTGTCGATCCCTGTCCCCCATGGTCCCATGCCTGCTGCGTTGGTGATGATGAACGTCTGGACCTTCGTGATGTTGTTGTCCCTTGCGCATATGAATCCTCCTGTAGTTCCTCCCCTTCATGTTGTCCCACCCCCTGACTCCGAATAGTGTTTAGCGTGTGCTCCAGCATGTAAATGACTGGAATCGTCATGCTGATAATGGCATTGTCAGAGCTAAACATATTCGTCGCCATGTCGAAACTGTGCAGAAGGGTGCATAGGTCCTTGATCTGAGACCACTCCATCAGGGTGATCTGCCCCACCTCTGCATCTCGTTGGCCCAGGCTATACGTCATGACGTATTGCACCAGGGCTCTGCGGTGCTGCCACAGTCGCTGTAACATGTGGAGAGTTGAATTCCAGCGTGTCGCCACATCGCATTTCAGGCGATGAACCGGCAGGCCGAAAGACTTCTGGAGCGATGCAAGTCGCTCTGCTGCGGCGCTTGAACGGCGGAAGTGAGCTGACAGTTTTCGTGCCCTGTTCAGAAGGCCATCTAGGCCGGGATAGTGTGTTAAAAATTGCTGCACGACAAGGTTCAACACGTGAGCCATACAAGGTACGTGTGTCACCTTGCCCAGGCGAAGTGCCGCACCCAGGTTTGCAGCATTGTTGCACACGGCCTTACCAGGCTGCAGTTTGAGTGGAGACAACCATTTATTAAACTCGGACCGCAAAGCTGACCACAACTCCTCAGCTGTGTGACTCTTATTACCAAGACATGTCAAGCTAAAGACCGCCTGATGCCGTTGCGCTCTGCTGCCAGCATAGTAATGAGGGGTGCGTGATTCCTTCTGCGCAGTGAGAACGCTGGTGGCCTGACCAGGCAGGCTTGGGGCGGAGGTGGAGGACCCAGATGAGGTGGAGGATGCAGAAGCAGTGGCGGAACTTGGACAGACAGAGGATTGACACACAAGTCGTGGGGACGGCAAGACTTGTGCAGCAGACCCTTCACCATCTATCACCATAGTTACCCAGTGCCCAGTCAGCGACATGTAACGTCCCTGTCCATGCTTACTGGTCCAAGTATCGGTGGTGAAATGCACCCGTTCACACACAGAGTTTCTCAAGGAAGCGGTGATGTTGTGTGCGACATGCTGGTGTAGCGCGGGCACACCTTTCTTAGAGAAGTAGTGGCGACTAGGCATCTGGTACTGGGGCACAGCGACAGACATAAGGTCTCTAAAATCCTGTGTGTCCACTAGGCGGAAAGGCAGCATTTCGGTAGCCAACAGCTTACAGAGGGATAGAGTCAACCTCTTAGCTTTGTCATGGGTCGGAGGAAGTGGCCTTTTATTTGACCACATCTGAGGGACAGAGATCTGGCTGCTGTGTGTAGACGGTGTTGAGTAGGGTGTCCCTTGAAAAATGCAGGTTTGTGAGGAAAGTGCAGGCGGAGACATGATGTTGCCTTCATCCAACGTTGGTGCTATCGATGTCTGAGAGAGCTGTACACACTCACTTGTTTCCCCTTCCAAACCAACTGACGACCTTACAAGCAAACTGCCTGTTGCGGTTACAGTGGTGGAAGTTTTGCGTGGAAAAACAGGTGTGGCAGCTGTCCCCACAGTCCTAGAAGATGAAGAGCGCGCGTATGCAGTGGAAGGGGCGGGCGGTGGATGGTTCGCTCCACTAGGCCGCATTGCAGCACGGTGAGCTTCCCACCGGGACTTATGATATTTAGTCATGTGACGATTCATGGAAGAAGTTGTCAAACTGCTGAGGTTTTGACCTCTACTAACAGAATCATGACAAATGTTACATATCACATGAGTTGGGCGATCTTTTTCGATGTGAAAAAAGGACCAGGCTAGGCAAGGCTTAGAGGCCATGCGACCTGTTGATCCACCCCGAATAATGCTCATAGGCAGAGTGGTGGCTGAGGATGCAGTTGTAGACGTGCTACCAGTGCTCCGACTCTGTCCAGGAAGGCGCAAGGTAACTTCGTCGTCGGTTGCATCCTCCTCCACCGCCTCTGTTGACCTCCTCGAGTGCCTGACTGGGGGTTGACAGTAGGTGGGATCTAGAACGTCATCATCAATTGTTGTGTTTGCACTCCCCTCCCCCTCAGACCGAGCCTCTTCTTGCCCTGACGGAATATTTAAGTTGTCATCCCAATCGGGTATCTGCGTCTCATCTTCATCAGTATGTTCCTCATTGTCTATAACCACAGGTGTTACAGTTTGTGACAAAGGGTCAACATTATGCTCAGAAACTTGGTCCTCACGGCCTGAATCTGAGTCACAAAGGTTCTGGGCATCACTGCAGACCATTTCCTGTTCTGTACTCACTGTAGCTTGGGAGCAGACCTCTGATTCCCAGGCTATAGTGTGACTGAACAGCTCTGCAGACTCAGCCATCTCAGTTCCACCATACTGTGCAGGGCTGATGGAGACTTCAGAGCTGGGAGAAAGCAAGTTTGATTGGGATGACAACTCAGAGGACTGGTGTTTTTTGGATGCGGTACTTGAAGTGGCAGAGAGGGCACTTGTTGGACCACTTGAGATCCATTCAAGCATTTTCCTTTTTTGCCCATCATCTACCTTTGTTCCTGTTGTTCGTGTCCGTAACAAAGGGAGCACATCGGATTGTCCACGGTAAGTAGTAGACATCTTACTTTTGCTGGTAGATGGTCTATCTTCAGCAGATGATAATGGAGCTTTGCCACCTTCCCCACGGACAAAACCTTTTTTGCCTTTTCCACCACGCCTCTTCCCCTTTCCACCAGCATCTGTCATTTTGCCACTCATGTTGATTGCGACAAGATTGTGGACTGAAAATGTGGTAGTAAAAATTGAGAGGTGGTGAAGATTGCAGTGGTGGTCTAGCTTTATTAACAGCAGAATAATAAAGAATAAATATCCCTGACAATGCAACTTAGTTATAATTAGTTGGAGTGTGCAACGCAGGCAGACGTGCTGCAAATGTCTTTGCACTAGTGGGACTATAGCAAAGTCCAATAGCCACGTATAGGATGCCACTAGGTACACTGAGTGTTTGCTAGTATAATGGCTTGGTTAGAATGAGTTGTAGTGTGCAACGCAGGCAGACGCGCTCTGCAAATGTCTTTGCACTAGTGGGACTATAGCAAAGTCCAATAGCCACGTATAGGATGCCACTAGGTACACTGAGTGTTTGCTAGTATAATGGCTTGGTTAGAATGAGTTGTAGTGTGCAACGCAGGCAGACGCGCTCTGCAAATGTCTTTGCACTAGTGGGACTATAGCAAAGTCCAATAGCCACGTATAGGATGCCACTAGGTACACTGAGTGTTTGCTAGTATAATGGCTTGGTTAGAATGAGTTGTAGTGTGCAACGCAGGCAGACGCGCTCTGCAAATGTCTTTGCACTAGTGGGACTATAGCAAAGTCCAATAGCCACGTATAGGATGCCACTAGGTACACTGAGTGTTTGCTAGTATAATGGCTTGGTTAGAATGAGTTGTAGTGTGCAACGCAGGCAGACGCGCTCTGCAAATGTCTTTGCACTAGTGGGACTATAGCAAAGTCCAATAGCCACGTATAGGATGCCACTAGGTACACTGAGTGTTTGCTAGTATAATGGCTTGGTTAGAATGAGTTGTAGTGTGCAACGCAGGCAGACGCGCTCTGCAAATGTCTTTGCACTAGTGGGACTATAGCAAAGTCCAATAGCCACGTATAGGATGCCACTAGGTACACTGAGTGTTTGCTAGTATAATGGCTTGGTTAGAATGAGTTGTAGTGTGCAACGCAGGCAGACGCGCTCTGCAAATGTCTTTGCACTAGTGGGACTATAGCAAAGTCCAATAGCCACGTATAGGATGCCACTAGGTACACTGAGTGTTTGCTAGTATAATGGCTTGGTTAGAATGAGTTGTAGTGTGCAACGCAGGCAGACGCGCTCTGCAAATGTCTTTGCACTAGTGGGACTATAGCAAAGTCCAATAGCCACGTATAGGATGCCACTAGGTACACTGAGTGTTTGCTAGTATAATGGCTTGGTTAGAATGAGTTGTAGTGTGCAACGCAGGCAGACGCGCTCTGCAAATGTCTTTGCACTAGTGGGACTATAGCAAAGTCCAATAGCCACGTATAGGATGCCACTAGGTACACTGAGTGTTTGCTAGTATAATGGCTTGGTTAGAATGAGTTGTAGTGTGCAACGCAGGCAGACGCGCTCTGCAAATGTCTTTGCACTAGTGGGACTATAGCAAAGTCCAATAGCCACGTATAGGATGCCACTAGGTACACTGAGTGTTTGCTAGTATAATGGCTTGGTTAGAATGAGTTGTAGTGTGCAACGCAGGCAGACGCGCTCTGCAAATGTCTTTGCACTAGTGGGACTATAGCAAAGTCCAATAGCCACGTATAGGATGCCACTAGGTACACTGAGTGTTTGCTAGTATAATGGCTTGGTTAGAATGAGTTGTAGTGTGCAACGCAGGCAGACGCGCTCTGCAAATGTCTTTGCACTAGTGGGACTATAGCAAAGTCCAATAGCCACGTATAGGATGCCACTAGGTACACTGAGTGTTTGCTAGTATAATGGCTTGGTTAGAATGAGTTGTAGTGTGCAACGCAGGCAGACGCGCTCTGCAAATGTCTTTGCACTAGTGGGACTATAGCAAAGTCCAATAGCCACGTATAGGATGCCACTAGGTACACTGAGTGTTTGCTAGTATAATGGCTTGGTTAGAATGAGTTGTAGTGTGCAACGCAGGCAGACGCGCTCTGCAAATGTCTTTGCACTAGTGGGACTATAGCAAAGTCCAATAGCCACGTATAGGATGCCACTAGGTACACTGAGTGTTTGCTAGTATAATGGCTTGGTTAGAATGAGTTGTAGTGTGCAACGCAGGCAGACGCGCTCTGCAAATGTCTTTGCACTAGTGGGACTATAGCAAAGTCCAATAGCCACGTATAGGATGCCACTAGGTACACTGAGTGTTTGCTAGTATAATGGCTTGGTTAGAATGAGTTGTAGTGTGCAACGCAGGCAGACGCGCTCTGCAAATGTCTTTGCACTAGTGGGACTATAGCAAAGTCCAATAGCCACGTATAGGATGCCACTAGGTACACTGAGTGTTTGCTAGTATAATGGCTTGGTTAGAATGAGTTGTAGTGTGCAACGCAGGCAGACGCGCTCTGCAAATGTCTTTGCACTAGTGGGACTATAGCAAAGTCCAATAGCCACGTATAGGATGCCACTAGGTACACTGAGTGTTTGCTAGTATAATGGCTTGGTTAGAATGAGTTGTAGTGTGCAACGCAGGCAGACGCGCTCTGCAAATGTCTTTGCACTAGTGGGACTATAGCAAAGTCCAATAGCCACGTATAGGATGCCACTAGGTACACTGAGTGTTTGCTAGTATAATGGCTTGGTTAGAATGAGTTGTAGTGTGCAACGCAGGCAGACGCGCTCTGCAAATGTCTTTGCACTAGTGGGACTATAGCAAAGTCCAATAGCCACGTATAGGATGCCACTAGGTACACTGAGTGTTTGCTAGTATAATGGCTTGGTTAGAATGAGTTGTAGTGTGCAACGCAGGCAGACGCGCTCTGCAAATGTCTTTGCACTAGTGGGACTATAGCAAAGTCCAATAGCCACGTATAGGATGCCACTAGGTACACTGAGTGTTTGCTAGTATAATGGCTTGGTTAGAATGAGTTGTAGTGTGCAACGCAGGCAGACGCGCTCTGCAAATGTCTTTGCACTAGTGGGACTATAGCAAAGTCCAATAGCCACGTATAGGATGCCACTAGGTACACTGAGTGTTTGCTAGTATAATGGCTTGGTTAGAATGAGTTGTAGTGTGCAACGCAGGCAGACGCGCTCTGCAAATGTCTTTGCACTAGTGGGACTATAGCAAAGTCCAATAGCCACGTATAGGATGCCACTAGGTACACTGAGTGTTTGCTAGTATAATGGCTTGGTTAGAATGAGTTGTAGTGTGCAACGCAGGCAGACGCGCTCTGCAAATGTCTTTGCACTAGTGGGACTATAGCAAAGTCCAATAGCCACGTATAGGATGCCACTAGGTACACTGAGTGTTTGCTAGTATAATGGCTTGGTTAGAATGAGTTGTAGTGTGCAACG
Source organism: Anomaloglossus baeobatrachus (assembly GCF_048569485.1). Taxonomy (NCBI): domain Eukaryota; kingdom Metazoa; phylum Chordata; class Amphibia; order Anura; family Aromobatidae; genus Anomaloglossus; species Anomaloglossus baeobatrachus. Next base: position 102,224,418 of record NC_134361.1, read on the forward strand.
CAGGCAGACGCGCTCTGCAAATGTCTTTGCACTAGTGGGACTATAGCAAAGTCCAATAGCCACGTATAGGATGCCACTAGGTACACTGAGTGTTTGCTAGTATAATGGCTTGGTTAGAATGAGTTGTAGTGTGCAACGCAGGCAGACGCGCTCTGCAAATGTCTTTGCACTAGTGGGACTATAGCAAAGTCCAATAGCCACGTATAGGATGCCACTAGGTACACTGAGTGTTTGCTAGTATAATGGCTTAGTTATCAGTTGGAGTGTGCAGAGGACAAGAGGGTACAGTGGCAGGATTGTGGTGCTCTGGGTAGAGGAATGGAAGACTGCCTTTCTATTCCCTCCTAATGGTGAAATGCAGGTAGGAAATCCCTGACCTGGGCTACACAGACGCTGTTGCTGTTTGCAGGACCTGTCACCTATGGCTCTCTGACCCTGCCGGTTGGAGCCCTTAAAAGGACTGCTATAAAGTGCTCTCCCTAAGCTGTCTAACGCTGTGTATGCAGCGCATACAGCTGTATCGGCTATAGGACTCAGGAAGACGGAGCTGCGACAGTGATGTCTGACACCAAAGACGCAGAAGGCAGATAATGGCGTCCGTGAAGAAAATGTCCGGTTTTATAATGCAGGGACATGTGACATGCAGATCCTATCACACATGCCGTTGCTTCTCTGGCTCAAAGTCCACTTAGCTGTGTGTGTGTCTGGGATTGGCTGACATGCTGGCCCGCCCCACAAGACGCGCGCGCTTAGGGGAGGAAGACAAGGAAAAAAAAAAAAAAAAATGGCGATCGCCATTATAGAAACAGCAGTGATCTGAAGGCGCTGTTCACGCACACTATACACTGAAATGTGATAATAGTTTGATTCACAGAGTGACTTACACTATTACAGCAGAAACCAAGCTATGATTTAGCTGTTTTTTGGCTGCTAGAACCGTTCTCGAACGTTTCTAGAACTACCGAGCTTTTGCAAAAAGCTCGAGTTCTAGTTCGATCTAGAACATGCCCCAAAATCACTCGAGCCGCGAACTGGAGAACCACGAACCACGAACCGCGCTCAACTCTAGTAACAAGTACTGTCTAATACTCGCATATTCGTTTCGAATAGTGTGTGCAATGCAAGTCAATGGGGAATACTCTCAATGTAACGAGTACCCTGAATGCAGCACTATTCGTGCGAGTAGCAAGTAGTGTAGCATTCGGGTTACTCATTAATAATGAGTAACCCAAATAATGCACTATTCGCTACTCGCACGAATAGTGCTGCATTCAGGGTACTCGTTACATTGCGAGTATTCCCCATTGACTTGAATTGCACACACTAATTGGAATGCGTACGCGAGTATTAGACAGTAGTCGTTAAGAGTATCATTAATTTTGAAACTGGCTCATCATTAGTCCCACTCCTTTCAAATAGTAAAAAAAAGTTTTCAGAGGCCCTCCTCTATGGCTTTTTCAGGGTCTATTGAAGTGCTTCCTTATAATTTTTGGCAGCCCTTGCACATAGTGCATATACTTTAACAGTCTAGGAGTCCCTCTTCTTCCAAATAGGAAAAAATGTTTTCAAACGCCCTCCTCTACATCTCTTCCAGGGTCTATTGGAGTGCCTCATTCTAAATTTTGTCATTCCTTGCACATAGTGCATAAACTTTATCAGTGTAGGAGTCCCAATTTGTCCAAATGGATAAAAAAAGGTTTCTATAGGCCCTGCTCTATGTCTCTTCCAGGATGTACTTCAATCATTACTTTAAATTTTTCCTAGGTCTTGCACTAAGTGCATGGGCTTCAAAAGTGTAGGAGTCCCACTGGTTTTAAAATTCTCTCTCTTGACATGATTCTCTGAGAAAATGGCCACGGACAGTGATTCAACATGCACTTCTTTTGGAGGCTCTTTGCCTCATAAAGGCCTCTCACTGAGTACATAGGCTTTCCCAGTTTGGGAGTCAGAATGTTTTAAAATTGTACCAGAATTAAATCAAAGAACCACCTCTACTACATCTCTTACTGGCTGAATTACAATACCTCATTGTAATTTTAACTAGTCCTCGCATAGCCTAGTCTTTGCAAGTTTCAGAGTTAGATTCTTTGTTATATTGTACCAGAATTGAATAAGAGTCTACTCCTCCACATCTCTTGCTATGTTTGAATCCCTTTTAATAATTTTTTTGCAGCTTTTGCACTTAGTGCTTAGGCTTTACCAGTCTATAAGTCCAACTCCTTAAAAATGGTCAAAAAATGTTGTCTGAGGCCCTCATCTACTTGTCTTCCTGGGTATATTGAAGTCTTTACTTCTAATTTTTGGCACTTAGTGGGAATTTTACACTCATAAAGCCAATGCACTAACAATTTAAAAATAATGTGCATGAGATCTTCCTTCACGTATAACACAGGGTGTATCAGAGTGCCTTAATATTTGTCAGTTAATGCATTGTTGGCCTAGGATTTATGAGGTTCAGAGTCCCTCTTTCTTAAATTAAACAGGATGTCTCTGACCATGTCACACACACCACAAGCCCATATAACGTAGTAATCTGTTAAAATTACATTTACCAGTGACTACTGGTGGGTGTAGTTTTATTTACCCCAATACTATGTCGTCTACTGTAATCATAGACGATGTAGAAATACAGTGATAAATGACCCTGTTAATATGTCTATTTTTGCATGTAGAAGTTTTGCTGCGTTTGTATTTTTGCAGCATTTTTAACTCCTTCACAGCCTTGGACTTACCTGAATGTCCTAAGCCATGTGTGTTCCTTTAATGCGGGCTAGGGCAGAGAGACAGTATTTATCCCCACACATATCAGCTGATCTGATCATCTAACATGAGCAGCTAACAGGTGCAGGTGAATCAGAGATCCACCCATGCCTGTTGACTATTCAAATCTCTGAAAGTGGGTTTTAATGTACTCCGGTGGGGAAGGTGCCATTCCATGCCGCTATCGGCGGCCCGGTCATGCAATTTTGGGGTGCTAATGGGTTGTTATAGTAGACGGGGGTCAGTTGATGACCCCTGTCTCTGTCCTGACAAAGTTCATGTGAATACCAGCTGAGCACTTGCATTCACAGGAGATCGACATTTCTGCTGATCAGAGGGATGCTAAAGCATCGCTCTGAACATCAAAAGTGATCGGACACTGTAGGCTTATAGCCCCCTAAGGGGAATAATAAAATCATTAAAAAGTTTTTGTTAAAAAGTTTAAAAAAATATGAAAATGCAAAATAAAACACAAAAGTTCAAATCGCTGACCCTTGCCCCATTAAAAATGAAACAATTGAAAACATTTCCTCAAACTCATATTTGGTATTGCAGTGCTCAGAAATGCCCAATCTGTTAAAAAAATACAAAATAAATTAATCTGATTGTAAATGGTGTAGCGAGAAAAAAATGAAAACGCTAGAATTAAGGTTTTTTGGTCTCCAATAAACCAAATTAATAAAAATTAATAAAAAAACCCACTGCTCATCCACCTCCAGAAATGTTTTGATTTTGGCCCATAGCAAAACACATCCGGAGAAAGGTGGGCAGTGTTGTTATTTCTTTTACGTTTTCGGTGAACAAAACATCTCAGTACTCTGAAAGAAAGCCTAATTTAAGACGAACAAACACTTCCAGCAGCGCGGACAATGCAGGTAATCACTAAGACACCAGCACAACGTGATACTAACCATGGGGATTCTTACATCATCTTCTGAGCCTGAACCCTGAGACTCAAGCCTAAAGGCTGCTTTACACGCAGCGACATCGCTAGCGATGTCGCTAGCGAAAGCTTCCGCCCCCGTCGTTTGTGCGAACAATATCGCCGCTAAGCGTCACACATACTTACCTTCCTAACAACGTCGCTGTGACCACCAAACAACCTCTTTTTTTTTCGGTTTGTTTGGCGTCACAGCGACGTCACTCAGTGGGCCACTAATAGAAGTGGAGGGGCGGAGAGCAGCCACATTCATGTCACTCCACTTAGTTGCTGGAGGACTCAGGAACACTGTTGTTCAACGTTCCCGGGGTGTCACACATAGCGATGTGTGCTGCCTCAGGAACGATGAACAACCTGCGTACTTAAACAGCAACGATATTTTGAAAATTAACGTGTCAATGATTAACGATTAGGTGAGTATTTCTGATCATTAGTGGTCTCTCGTGTTAGGTTGATCTAACGGTCACAGCTGTTTCCAGCGATATCCGAATGCAGAGAGAGTACCGGTGACCCCCCCCTCTGCTATTCCAGGCTCAAGGAAAACAGGCAGACGCTGCTATACACATAAGACCTGGATATGTGTGGCTCCGAAATAGAAGTGTATTGATTTTGTTTACATTACAAAGTTATACAAAGTTGATTAGGGCGTAACTATGCAACATACATATTCATTAATCCACATTCATTAAGGCGTGGATTACATATTCCCAGCAAGAGAAATTAACATAATGACTTTTGTTCCCATAACAATCTATAACATTTCTTCTCCCCCTAATAAAATGTTTTTCAGTTGTTTCTAAGTCAAAACATTCCGCGTCTTTGAGTTTGGTCTCAGAGTTTATTACGTAAATAAGTCTGGTTTTGTTCTTGCAAGGGAGAATGAATTTCTATTATTTTTCTAACCAGCGAAAAAGGTTAACTCTTTCCTCCCAATCCCCCCTTTTGGCGTGAATGATGGACAGGGGGCCATCGAGAAGCTGTGAACTGTAGAGCGAGCAGGCTAGCCTCCAGATACTTTCTGAGCCGCGGGTTGCCAAGGGAGTGTCGTCCACATCCATCACCCAGAGCACTGCCTGCATGCCTCTCGATAGGAGTCTCATCATGATATGCCAAGGTGATTTCTAGAGGAAAGAGTAGAGAAAAGAAAAAAGCATATTAGTGATTTCATAGGGGTGCTGAATAATCATTGTATCTACATTGCTTCAAGCAGCGGGAAAACAAAGCCATTAGCAACTTGAACACTACATAAGCAACTAATAAACAGAGTAGCACTTGGAACACTGATTGCAGTATCCCCATGAACCATCCTCCTATTCCCTTAAACCAGTTTGCAGGGTTGAATATTGAAAAGGTATTGCTCCACCAAGCATCTGAGCTTCTGAGTACCCCCTCATCATGTTTTTTCCTCAGCTTTTGTATCTCAGTTAAACTGGCTTGGGCTCTAAAGGTTCCTTTTGGATCTATGTAGTGACACCAGCTGGGGCCTATTACTTGGCACATCCCCCTTGGGCCACTGTGAGGTAATCCAGTACCAAAGTATGTTGGTTGGTTACAATGATTAATTGTCTCTGTATGGCAATGGTACTATTTACTGCTTGGAGAACCTCGAAAATTTGATCATCAAGATAGTCGGTGCTGTCCACCAACTTATCATACATCTGCATTATTATGGGATAGATAAAAAGAGAACTGAAAAATTTGTTGACATGGCTCATTTGAACCACATGGGGTCGGCCACTAGGCCTGTCTTTGTTGTCTGCCGCTCTCTTTACCAGTAGGTGGAGAGGCATTTTCCCTGCCGGTATATCAGTGGTATTGATAATGAAGGTGGCAGGGGTTAAACGGGCCAAGGCGCAGGTGCCATTTACTCCTACTGGTAGCCATTTGTAGGCATTGTAACCACAAACCCAGTAGGTTTGCGGTGGGAGATTCCAGATGGCAGAATGTTGTAATATGAGTCTATGTACTATATCTATAAAGGCCGATATGTTTCTGAGCATACACCATCTGGGAAGTTGGCCTAGGGGACTACAATACCCTGCGGACGGTTCACCACAGGTTTCTCGGCCAGGCACATATGGGTCAGAATTATTGCACCATAAATTTCCGGGTTGGGAGTAACAAGTATCATTTGTGCCTTCTGGAAACAATGAATTGTATACCAACCCATGGTCATGCAGATGTCTCTCTAACAGCAAGGGTTTAAATGCATCTGTACTGTCAGAGGTTCGCCCAAAACTTATTTTGATTCCTTCTGTTGGAATCTTGTCCATAGTAGGTGTTTTTGTGTAGTTACAGGGTACCCAGCTGCTCCCTTCAAAGCTAAATATTGCTGGGTTCCGGGAAGGCCAGTAGTAAGATTGCCTTGCCACCAGGGGAAATCTACCGATCCTACTATTGGTATGGGCACACTAGTGTTCCACAGTTTTTGATACTTGGTGTCATTGACTGATTCATTAAAACACTTTGTTTATTGGTACTGGTATGGCTAAGTAAGGCATGGAGGAGGCTGTCACAGGTGCGTGTGTACATATCCAGCAGTCTGTGATCTCAAGTTTTTCAGCTAACACTTCATGATGGGTCTCAAATGAATTCTGCCGTGGTATAGAAGGCCCCAAAAAGGGAGTACACATAGAAATACTTATCAGCAGTATTAGGCCTTCTTGCAGTGGCTGGCATGGACCCATGTCGATCTCCCCTCAAGTTTGATGGAGGTTGGAGTGGTCAGCTGGACAGTCAAAGGCCCTTCGAATCGTGGCTCAAGGGTCTTTCTCACGTGCTTCTTTAGGTAGACCCGGTCACCAGGCTTTAGGGAGTGGGTTCCTGGAACGGCATCAGGATCAGTTAGAGAAGAGTAGACCCTTTGGTGGGTTTCAGTTAGTCTCTTCTGCAGAGAAACAACATAAGACGTTAGGCTATCACATTGCAGGTGTAACTCCTGCGGGAAGTAGCATAGTAATCTGGGTGCACTACCAAAGAGTATTTCAAAGGGTGAGAGCCTGTGCTTTCCCTGCGGGGTAGTCCTTATAGAGTAAAGAGCTATGGGGAGACATTCTGTCCATTGTCTACCAGTCTCCTACACTGCTTTGGCTATTTTGAGCTTTAGAGTTCCATTTAACCTTTCCACTTTCCCTGATGACTGTGGGTGGTAAGGCGTGTGTAAGGCAGACTGAATGCCTAACAGGGCACAAGTGTTCTGGAAAACTTGTCCAGTGAAATTAGTACCTCGGTCTGACTATGACTTCAGGGAGTCCAAACCAGGGCACCAGCTCACAGGCCAATTTTTTTGCTGTAATTCAGGCCGTAGCTGAGCTTACAGGGTAGGCCTCTGGCCATCCTGGGAAGAGGTCTACACAGACAAGTACAAACTCATAGATGCCATGTTTTGGCAACTGTATATAGTCTATTTGTACTCTTTGAAATGGGGCAAACGTCTTTGGCAAGTGTCTTTGCGGGGTTTTAGTTAGCTGGCCTGGATTGTGCTGTTGACAGATGTGACAAGCTTTTATTCTCTGGGAGGCGTATTGTCTGAAGCCGGGGGCTACCCAACAAGGTTGCATCTGGTTCATGATTGAGTTTGTGCTATCGTGTGTAGGGTAGAGTTGAGCGCGGTTCACGGTTCAAGGTTCTCCAGTTCGCGGCTCGAGTGATTTTGGGGGCTGTTCTAGATAAAACAAGAACTCGAGCTTTTTGCTAAAGCTCGATAGTTCTAGATACGTTCGAGAACGGTTCTAGCAGCAAAAAGCAGGGCTTTTTACAGCTACAGTGTGCAGGAGCCATCGCTGGCAGCCTGCCAGAAGCTGGTAACCAAGATAAACATCGGGTATCCAAGCAAAGCGCTTTGGTTAGTAACCCGATGTTTATCCTAGTTACGTGCAGGAAGCCCACACTTCCCCGCTCAGCTCGCTCCGCCCCCTCCTGCACGCGGCATGTACACATACATACACACACACACACACACACACACATCCCCAGCCATGCAGTCCATGACACTGATGTCCTCCTGGCACTCTGCACACATGGTCCCGCTCGGCTTACCTGCGGTGATGAAGTCCCGACCTCAGCGCTGTCACTGTCCTCCATGGCCGCCGCTTGTCACATCACCTTCTCTCGATTCCGACCCGAGACTGACTAGCGGTGACGTCACGGGCCTCTCGCGATACTTGGCTGTGAAGGCGGCGGTCATTGAACTCAGTGACAGGTGCTGTCGGCAGTGCAGGAGATCAGCGCAGGTAATGTACCTCGCTGACAGCAGCACTTGTCAGTGACCTGGGCTGACCCATTGATGTTAGCTCAGGTCACTGCACTGCTCTCCCAGCCAATGGGGAACATCCTGCTCTTCATTGACTGGGACAGTGTGGATCGTCATGGCAACCCCTTGGATTACACCAGACCTGGATTTGTTTTTCTTTCTAATAAATTGGTTAAAGAGGGAATGTATTGGGGAGTATTTTTTCAAATAAAAATGTGTTTGTCGTCTATTTTTTTTTATTACTGACTGGATTGGTGATGTCGGGTATCTGATAGACGCCTGACCTCACCAACCCCAGGGCTTGATGCCAGGTGACATTACACATCTGGTATTAACCCCATATATTACCCCGTTTGCCACCGCACCAGTGCGCGGGATGAGCTGGGGCGAAGCACCAGGATTGGCACATCTATTGGATGCGCCACTTCTGGGGCGGCTGCGGCCTGCTATTTTTAGGCTGGGGAGAGTCCAATAACCATGGACCTCCCTAGTCTGAGAATATCAGACCCCAGCTGTCTGCTTTACCTTGGCTGGTGATCCAATTTTGGGGGGACCCCTACGTGTTTTTTTTTTTAAATTATTTATTTAATTTAAAATAACAGCGTGGGGTGCCTTCAGTTTTGGATTACCAGCCAAGGTGAGGTTGCCAGCTGTGGTCTGCAGGCTGCAGCCATCTGCTTTACCCTAGCTGGCTACAAAAATAGGGGGAACCCTACGTCATTTTTTTTTCATTTTTTTGGCTACATACAAAGCTAAGCATCCCTTAGTGCCACATGAAAGGCACCAAAGGGTGCAAAATTACAAAATGCAGGAGAGTGGGACATTATGTGTCTTTCTGCCATTATAATGACAGAAAAGACTGATATGAAGTGCACAATCACAAGAAAATCACCAGTGCGCTCTACGCTGTGAAAAGCAGTAGAAAATGGCACTGGAGTGAACATGTGACCGCCTCATGTAGGATGAAGCTATGGATCCTGGGTAAATTTATGCATTTACCCTCCTTCAGTTTTTTTGCAGTACACAAAAAAAACGGAAGGCACACGGATGACAAACAGATGACATACGGACCGTCTACGGAACGGAAACAGATGCCACACGGATGCACCCGTGAAAAAAAAACGGACTGCTTTTTGCAGACCGCAAAAATGGATCGGTCGTGTGAATGTAGCCTTATTCTGATCTGCCATTTATAAACAGCAGGCAGAAATAAGTGAATAACGCCCCCCAGCATCAGAAAATCTCCCGGGTTTCAGGGCTAGCTGAGACCCTGGAGATCATGATTCAGGACAGTTTTTCCGGTCCCCGCTCATGTGATCACAGGTATACACCGTACACTGATGATCACGTTACAGTAAATGACAGCGCCGGTAAAAAATTATTTATCTCCCATCTGGCATGAACAAACATGATAAATCTCCTCCCCGGTTCCCTCTGGTCCCCGGTGTCGCCAAAGTGCCCCCCTGATGCCCTCCCAGAAATCCAAGATGGCCACGCGCACAGCAGTGCGCCGGCCGCATTCACCCTACTCCTCTGATTTCTGTCGCATGTGCCATGACACATGCAACAGAAAACTCCTCCCCAGGCCCTGCCAGGTCACCCCCTATAACCCCACCGGTGTTCCCCGGTGTCCCACGGTACCTGTGCAGCGTTGATCCCCCCACGGCCCTCTCCTTCACAATAGACGCTGCTGCATGCACAGAGCGGCTGTCAGCTCAGCTTCCTGTGTTCAGACACAGTGAGTGGTAGTTATGCATCTGTAAGCTAAATGGGCGGCACGGTGGCTCAGTGGTTAGCACTACAGTCTTGCAGCGCTGAGGTCCTGGGTTCAATTCCCACCAAGGACACCATCTGCAAGGAGTTTGTATGTTCTCCCCATGTTTGCGTGGGTTTCCTCCAGGTACTCCGGTTTCCTCCCACACTCCAAAGACATAAAGCGCTATGGAATCAATAACGCTATATAAATGAATAAATTATTATTGTTACTGCAATGGCCTGCTCATGAGGTAAGGAACATAATTGATCAGGAGAGCTATATACTACATTTCCAAATGGAGGGATTTGCTTTTATAGTTTTCCTGCTGAACGACTACCAAACATGAGAGTCCGTTATACGCCACAAGAAAACACATCTAAATAGCGAGCTCTGTTGTTAAGTATTCATTCAGCTGGATAACTGGACATAAAGGGGTATTCCATCTCCAAGATCCTATCCCCAATTTATAGTAGGTGGAATAGCAATAATATCAGCAAATACCAATATTTGGAAATGTAGAATAGTTCTCCTGATTAGGCATGCCCTTACCTCATGAGCAGGGCATTGCAGCTTTGGTAGAAACTACAACATGGACTCTGCTGCTGTGGACCCGGGGAGAGTGAGCCTAGATTCATTGCACCCACACTCCTCACATGAAGGGTCCGCACTCCTAGAAAATGGGGGATACGTTCCCTGAGTGTCTCCCCCCCATATTCTAGACGGTCCAGAGTCGTCGTGGGACCCCTTTATTTTTTTTCTTACAATAAATTGGTGAAAGAGGAAATGTTTTGGGGACTGTTTTTTCAAATTAATTTCTTTTGTCGATTTTTTTTTTTGTTAGTACTGACAGTTTATGATGTTGGGTATCTAATAGATGCCATGACATCACAAACTGCTGGGCTTGATCTCAGGTGACTTTACAGCTAGTATCAACCCGATTTATTACCCCGTTTGCCACTGCACCAGGGCACAGGATGAGCTGGGGTGAAGCACCAGGATTGGCACATCTAGTGGATGCGCCACGTCTGGGGTGCCTGCGGCCTGCTATTTTTAGGCTGTGAAGGCCCAATAACTATAGACCTTCCCACCCTGAGAATACCAGACCACAGCTGTCCGCTTTACCTTGGCTGGTGATCCAATTTGGAGGGGACCCTACTTTTATTGTGTAATTATTAATATTTATAAAATAATTATAAAATAAGAGCCTGGGGGGACCTCCACATTGGATCCCCAACCACGGTAAAGCTGCCAGGTGTGGTTTTCAGGCTACAGCCATCTGCTTTACCCTAGCTGGCTATCAAAAATGGGGGGACCCAACGTCATTTTTTTTTTTTAACTATTTTTTAAATAGAAAAAATTAATGGGCTTTCCTGTATTTTGATTGCCAACCAAGGTAACGGCAGGCAGATGAGGGTGGCAACCCATAGCTGTCTGCTTTATCTGCGCTGAGAATCAAAAATACCGCGGAGCGCTATGTCATTTTTTTTAAAGATTTATTTTTACAGCACTATGATGTCCAGCAATCAAAATACAGGGAAGCCCATTTTGTTTTTAGTTATTTAAATAAATAATTAAAAAAAATATATATGGGCTCCCGCTGCATTTTTTGTATTGCTAGCTAAGGGTAATCTAAGCAGCTACTGGCAGCTAACCCCCACTGCTTGGTGTTACCTTCACTGGCAATGGAAAATCCAGGGAAGCATTTTTTATTTTTTTTGCCAAAAAACTACAAAAAAAGGACGTGAGCTTCGCCATATTTTTGTATGCTAGCCAGGTATAGCAGGCAGGTGCTGGAAGAGTTGGATACAGCGCCAGAAGATGGCGCTTCTATGAAAGTGCCATTTTCTGAAGCAGCTGCAGACTGCAATTCGCAGCAGTGGGGCCCAGAAAGCTCAGGCCAACCTGTGCTGCGGATTCCAAACCCCAGCTGCCTAGTTGTACCTGGCTGGACACAAAAATGGGGCGAAGCCTACGTCATTTGTTTTCTAATTATTTCGTGAAATTCATGAAATAATAAAAAAGGGCTTCCCTTTATTTTTGGTTCCCAGCCGGGTACAAATAGGCAACTGAGGGTTGGCGGCAGCCGTAACTGCCTGCTGTACCTGGCTAGCATACAAAAATATGGCAAAGCCCACATAATTTTTTCAGGGGGCAAAAAACTTCTGCATACAGTCCTGGATGGAGTATGCTGAGCCTTGTAGTTCTGCAGCTGCTGTCTGTCTGTATGGAGAAGAGCAGACAGCAGCTGCAGAACTACAAGGCTCAGCATACTCCATCCAGGACTGTATGCAGAAGTTTTTTCCCCACCAAAAAAATGACGTGGGCTTCGCCATATTTTTGTATGCTAGCCAGGTACAGCAGGCAGCCACGGGCTGCCTCCAACCCCCAGTTGCCTATTTGTACCCGGCTGGGAACCAAAAATATAGGGAAGCCCGTTTTTTTTTAATTATTTCACTTATTTCATGAAATAATTAAAAAACAAATGACGTGGGCTTTGCCTTATTTTTGTGTCCAGCCGGGTACAACTAGGCAGCTGGGGATTGGAATCCGCAGCACAGGTTAGCCCGAGGTTTCTGGGCGCCTCTGCTGCGTATTGTAGTCCGCAGCTGCCCCAGAAAATGGCGCTTTCATAGAAGTGCCATCATCTGGCGCTGTATCCAACTCTTCCAACAGCCCTGAAGTCGGGTGGCTTGTTGGGTAATAATGAGTTAATACTAGCTTAGTTTTTATAGCTAGTATTAAGCCAGAGATTCTTAATGTCAGGCACGTTTGACCCGGCCATTAAGAATCTCCAATAAAGGGATAAAAAAAAAACACCACACAGAGAAAAAATACTTTAATAGAAATAAATACACAGACACATTAGAGACTCCATCTTTATTACCCCCTGTCAGCCCTCCACGATCCATAGTCTTCTGTCTTTCTCGTTCAACAAATGCAGCTCTGCTCCATCACTGCTGCATGGGGGAAGACACTGCTGCTCCCCGTGCAGCCTTCACTCCGTGAAGGCTGCATGGGAAGCAGCGTGCAGCCTTCATTCCATGAGTGATCAGTGCTACTGGTTGTCAGTGGTAACGCTGACAGACACGTTACCATAGCAACGGTGCTCCCGGAGCCGCGGTTAGCGGTGACGTCACCGCTAACTGCGTTGCTATGGCAACGGTGATCTCCGTTAATGACCGGCTGTGTCAGCCGGTCCCTAACGGAATGGGGAGTCGACCGTGTGCTAGAGCATGTCGCCGGTACACGGCGATACACAAATATGCACCGTGTACCGGAGAGATGCACTCGCAGGTCCTACATGACGCGTCATAGTCATGTGACCAGTCTGTAGCCAATAAGATAATAGCCACGTGACTGGTCACATGGCTATTTTGACGTCACGATAGGTCCTGCATCACTGCTGGCAGTGCTGGTCACCGGGAGGATTCAGCGATCATCGGATGGAATAGCGGCAGGAGACAGAGTGCAGGAGGGATCGCGGGGACCGGTAAGTGTTATGGAAATGTTTATTAACTGTTTGTGTAAATTTATCATGCATTTTTATGTGTTTGTGATTGCCTCCCATTATATCCTATTGGTTCGAGTTTGGTTCGTTGAACGTTCGACGAACCGAACTCGAACGAGACCTCCGTTCGGCGAACCGAACTCGAGCCGAACCACGGCCAGTTCACTCATCTCTAGTGTAGAGTAGTGGAGTACTTGGAAAATGGCAGGGAACCAACTTCGTGGCAGGATGGAAAGTCCATTTAGGCTCCAAATCCCTTCCACCTTTTCTGCCCCCTTGGCCCGCCATCCGGCCTTTTCTTCCTCAGAGGCGTTTTCTTGTGTCTCAAAGACGTTCTGCATTTCTTCCTCCGTCGTTGACACTGTTTCTGTCTCCTTCAAAGAGAGTAAGGCTGCTTGTTTTGCTGTTTGGTCGGCCAAGCAATTTCCCCTTGCCTTTGGTGTTTGAGCCTTGGTGTGGGCAGCAACCTTTATGATTGCTAGCTGGTTTGGTATCAAGACTACTTCCATTAGTTTCTTCACTGAGGCTCCATGCCTGATGGGACTTCCTGTTGCTGTGAGGAATCCTCTAGTCTGCCAGATAGTGCCAAAATCGTGCACAATGCCGTATGCATAGGCTGAGTCCGTGTAGATGTTCGCTGTTCGTTCTTTCAGAAACTCAATTGCCCAGATGAGGGCAAGAAGTTCTGCTTCTTGAGCAGATATGCATAGAGGTAGCGGTTGTTTAGCTAAGACTGCATATAGTGTTACTACCGCAAATCCGATGTGGAAGTTGCCTGTGTCATCGGCATATCTGCTCCCATCCACAAAAAGTTCAAAGTCTGGATTTGTAAGCGGTGTTGCCTGAATATTGTGCAGGGGCTTTGCCTCCTGTTCGATGAGTTTCTGACAATCATGATCAAATGGTGCGCTGGTACGTTTGGTACTCTCTTCTTCTGTCCTCTCTTCTGTCCCCCCTTCTAAACTTGTGAAGATCAGCAGATCAGCAAGGTTTAGACTTGTAACTCGAGCAAATGAGATGTTTAGGGGTAGCAACAGCGTGCACTGAAGTCTGACTTGTCTTGCCATGAAGAGGTGTTTAAGCTGCACTTGATTGAGTATAGCATAGTGTCAGGTTTCCGGGATTTCCAGTTCTCTTTTGAAAGAGCTTGCCCTCGGTTAACATGGAGTTTACTGTTCTGTTGCCCTACTTCCTGTCCAGCTGCTTAAAAGGCCGCCTCTAAGCCTAGTCCAGTGCCTGAGTATACTGCTTGCTGTGTGCTCCTGCTTTGCTGCTCCTAATTCCTGATTGCCTCTGGATCCTCTTGAAAAACTACCGACTCTGGACCGTACCCGGTTTCTTCAAGCTGTGCCTGGACTCCGTCTGCCGTCTTTGGTCAGCACTTCTGCCCGGTTCCTTCCGGTTCGTAACCACTCTGGACTATTATCCCGTACGGACACTTCTGGACTTTACCACTTGCCCCTTGTGTCCCGGCTGCTGCACATTTAGGCCTTCCAGGGTGATTGCCAGACAGTCCCTGTATAGGGGTTCGCTCTGGGTGGTCTCCCTGGGGGAGTCCGGTGCGTGGTCCCGGGAATTCCCTTCGCTCCGTTTCGGGAAGGTATTTTCGTGTGTTATTATTCTACTGTGTTTGTTCCGTTGTGTATCTATCGTGGTTACATATTATAAACATCTTTGTACCAAGAACTCGTCTCTGGTTGTCATTGCCCTAACGCTATCGAAATCCTCAGAACATACAATAGTATTACATTATACTCAGGCCATAAAAGGATTTCGCTGGGGCAATGACTGAGACACAAGTAGATCAGCTCTTTTCCATGATTAACTCCTTGCAGCAGGAGATGGAGGCGGTACAAACTAAACTTAGAGATGTGGAGGCACAGCTGGGCCATGATCACCAGGTACTGGGTCCGGCTATTCAGGATTTGCAAGTCAGAGTGGAGGCTCAGGAAGCCGTCCCCACTACGTCCGTATCAGCTGCCGGTATGCCTAGGTTACCCCCATTCCGTTTCAATGGTGATCGTAGTCAGTTTCGTGGATTTGTTAACCAATGTATACTGTTTTTTGATGTACATGCTGATTATTACCGTTCTGACCGGTCAAAAGTGTTATGTATAATCATGTTATTAACCTCACGAGCACTGGCTTGGGCTAATCCTATGATAGAGAATCGGGATATCCATTTAAATCACCTGGATGACTTTCTGACCGCAATGGCGCAAATGTTTGATGATCCGAATCGCCGTGCTACCGCTGAATCGGCTCTCCTTTCCTTACGTCAGGGAAAGCGTTCTGTCGTTGAATACGCCACTGAGTTCAAGAGGTTAGTGGTAGACACCGACTGGGGAAACAATGCATTATTGTCTGTTTTCAGAAAAGGTTTGTCCGGTACCATCAAGGACGAGTTAGCTCGTTCCGAATCTCCAGGGGAGTTTGAACTGTTTCTCCAGCACTGTGTGCGTATTGATACCCGCTTGACGGAACGTAGACAGGAAAAATGGGCAGCTGTAAACAGGGTAACCAACTTTGCGTTTCCTTCCAGAGAACCCGCTCTCAGGACGCCACGGGAGGCCGAGGACGTTCCTATGCAAGTGGACTCTCTGCAAAAGAGAGAGACCAACGAACGTCGTGAACACCGGCTCCGTGAGCGTTTGTGTTTCTATTGCGGTCAATCGGACCATTTCTTGATTGACTGCCCGAGACGTCCAAATCGCCCAAATAAGGTATTGGCAGCCATGGCAGAGTGTGACAACACGGACGCAGAGTCTGATATCTCTGAGGCAAGTGGACACCTGGATGCGGTATTTCCCTTGACTGTAATGTCAACATCACCGAAGGACTCAGAAGGGAAATATACCCATTGCTCGCTTCCCATTCAGATCCGGTGGGAGGGACAGCTAATACCTACTTCTGCAATGATAGACTCTGGGGCAGGGGGAAATTTCATGGACTCTTCTTTTGCCAGGAAACACGGTATCCGGACCCAGCAAAGATCCTCACCGGTTACCATGGAGACGGTAGACGGATCTCCGTTAGTTTCTGGACCGGTTGATCGGGAAACAGTACCCCTAGAATGCGTGATGAAGCCAGGTCAGCAGGAGACCCTTGTTTTCATGTTGATTTCTTCTCCTCATTTTCCGATTATTTTAGGAATTCCGTGGCTACGGTCTACAAATCCGGTCATCGATTGGGAGACTAAGGAAATATCCTTCCCACCGCAGAGTGGTCCGACCATTAGTCCAACTGTACCGGTTCCAGTAACACTGAATGCGGAGGGCACTGTACAGGTACCTGTTTTACCCCCGGTTTATCATGACTTCGCTGATATATGCGACAAAAGAAAAGCCGATCGGCTTCCCCCGCATAGACCGTATGATTGCCCCATAGACTTACTCCCAGGGGCGGAGATCCCGTTTGGTCATGTCTACCCGTTGGCGGCACCTGAGCTAGAAGCACTAAAAGAGTACATCGATGAAAGTCTAGCCAAGGGATTTATTCGCCCGTCTACCTCACCAGCAGGGGCACCCATCTTTTTCGTGAAAAAGAAAGAGGGGACCCTGAGGCCCTGTATTGACTACCGGGAACTGAATAAAATAACCATCCGGAACCAGTATCCGTTACCGTTGATTCCTGAGCTATTGGAGAGAGTCCAACAGGCAAAAATATTCACTAAATTGGATCTCCGTGGGGCATATAATCTACTTCGCATACGTCCCGGAGACGAGTGGAAGACCGCGTTCCGATGTCGGTATGGACATTATGAGTACCTAGTGATGCCTTTTGGACTTTGTAACGCTCCCGCGGCTTTCCAACATCTAGTTAACGATATTTTTAGGGATATAATGGACCAATTCATGGTGATTTATCTGGATGATATCCTGATCTTTTCTGATTCCTTACAGGAACACCAGGAGCACGTCAAGACCGTACTTACCCGTCTGAGGGATAACCACCTGTACATTAAACTGGAGAAATGCGAATTCCATTGCTCACAAATACAATTCTTAGGTTATGTCATCTCTCCCCAGGGACTGAACATGGAGTCTGGCAAGATACAAGCAATTCTAGACTGGCCGGAACCGGGAAACATCAAAGAGGTACAACGCTTTGTCGGTTTTGCCAACTTTTACCGACGCTTTATCCGTAACTTTTCAGAGATCGTCCGTCCCATCACTCTGTTAACCAAGAAAGGACAGAAGTTTGTGTGGTCCGCCCAGGCCCAGGAAGCTTTCCATCGTCTCAAGGTTTGTTTTACCTCAGCGCCAATATTAGTACATCCGAATCCCGCACTTCCCTTTATCGTGGAAGTCGACGCTTCCGACTATGCATTAGGGGCAATCCTTTCTCAAAGGACTGGGGACAAGAGTCTCTTGCATCCATGTGCTTTCTTTTCTCGCCGGTTGTCCCCTGCAGAAAGGAACTATGACATTGCGGACAAGGAATTGTTGGCGATTATTGCAGCTTTTAAGGAATGGAGACACCACTTACAGGGAGCTGCGCAGCAAGTGATAGTACTCACAGATCATCGTAACCTGGAATTTCTTAAGTCTGCCAGGTGCCTGTCTCCATGGCAAGCCCGTTGGAGCCTATTCCTTAACCAGTTCAATTTTATCGTTACATACCGTCCAGGTTCACGTAATGGGAAAGCCGATGCCTTGTCCCGAATCCACGCCGTGGACTCCGTGCCTGGAACCCCGTCTCAGACCGTGTTATCGGATGCCAATTTCGTTGGAGTAATCCAGGACCAGGACTTGTGGAAGTACATCAAGCTGGCCTATGATGGTGACGTATTTCTTGCTGCCCCCCCGAATGATGTAACTCTTGTTCTTCGGAATGGTGTGTGGTTGAGAGAGCGACGCATTTATGTCCCGGACGCCGTAAGACTTCGGGTTCTCAAGTTGGTCCATGACTCCGTGTTGGCTGGTCATAGGGGGGTACAGAAGACACAGGAATTTCTGAGCCGTTTTTTCTGGTGGCCTACCTGTTTAAAGGATGTAAAGGACTATGTCCACTCATGTGTGGTTTGTGCCCGGTGCAAGGTCCCTCGTGTGGCTCCTACGGGACTCCTCCAACCGTTACCCGTTCCATCTCGCCCTTGGGGATCTATCTCAATGGATTTTATTGTGGAGTTGCCAGTCTCAGGCGGTCACAATACCATTTTAGTGGTGGTGGATCGGTTGACAAAAGCTGCTCACTTTATTCCGTGTACCGGTCTTCCCTCAGCCGCAGAGACAGTGGATTTGGTTATCCAGAACGTATTCCGATTGCATGGGGTACCAGACGAGATCATCTCTGACCGGGGCGTGCAGTTCACGTCTAGGTTCTGGAAGGGGTTTTGTACGGCACTCCAGATTGATGTCTGTTTGTCTTCTGCATACCATCCTCAGACAAATGGGCAAACCGAACGGACTAATCAAACCCTGGAACAATACCTTCGATGTTATGTCAGCCATCTGCAGGACGATTGGTTGAAGATGCTTCCGTTGGCGGAGTTCTCGTATAACAACACTCAGAGCAGCTCCACTAAGGTAACGCCCTTTTTCGCTAACTTGGGTTACCATCCGAATGTTTTGCCTAGGTCACCGGTTGCGGTTTCGGTGCCAGCGGTGGAGGACAGGTTGACAGAGCTACGACAAAATCTGGAGGTTCTAAAGGACACTGTGGCTACGGCTCAGGAGCGTTACAAGAGGTCGGCAGACACTCACCGGAAACCGGCACCCCTGTATAAGGTAGGGGACTCTGTATGGTTATCCACCAAAAACCTGAGATTGGGTGTTCCTTCGCAGAAGCTGGGACAAAAATTCATCGGTCCGTTTAAGATCACCGGGATCGTGAGCCCTGTGGCCTGTCGGCTGCGGTTGCCGCACCATCTAAAGGTACACCCGGTCTTTCATGTTTCTCTCCTCAAACCCGTTTCTCCTAATACGTTTCATGGTCGTGTCGTGCCTCCTCCTCCGCCTGTGATGGTTGACGGCGAAGAGCAGTTCGTGGTTGAGGACATTATTGACTCCCGGCTCCATCGTCGTCGGCTTCAGTATCTGGTACGTTGGCAGGGGTACGCCCCCGAGGACGATTCCTGGGAACCGGTGGGTAACATTCGGGCACCCCGGCTGATTGCTCAGTTTCATCGGCGGTACCCGGACAAGCCAGGCCCTGATCCGTCCTGAGGCCGTTTCGGGGGGGGGGAGTACTGTCAGGTTTCCGGGATTTCCAGTTCTCTTTTGAAAGAGCTTGCCCTCGGTTAACATGGAGTTTACTGTTCTGTTGCCCTACTTCCTGTCCAGCTGCTTAAAAGGCCGCCTCTAAGCCTAGTCCAGTGCCTGAGTATACTGCTTGCTGTGTGCTCCTGCTTTGCTGCTCCTAATTCCTGATTGCCTCTGGATCCTCTTGAAAAACTACCGACTCTGGACCGTACCCGGTTTCTTCAAGCTGTGCCTGGACTCCGTCTGCCGTCTTTGGTCAGCACTTCTGCCCGGTTCCTTCCGGTTCGTAACCACTCTGGACTATTATCCCGTACGGACACTTCTGGACTTTACCACTTGCCCCTTGTGTCCCGGCTGCTGCGCATTTAGGCCTTCCAGGGTGATTGCCAGACAGTCCCTGTATAGGGGTTCGCTCTGGGTGGTCTCCCTGGGGGAGTCCGGTGCGTGGTCCCGGGAATTCCCTTCGCTCCGTTTCGGGAAGGTATTTTCGTGTGTTATTATTCTACTGTGTTTGTTCCGTTGTGTATCTATCGTGGTTACATATTATAAACATCTTTGTACCAAGAACTCGTCTCTGGTTGTCATTGCCCTAACGCTATCGAAATCCTCAGAACATACAATAGTATTACACATAGATGTCATGGCTTGTAAGAATAGTAGTCGGGAAATCGAGTGAGATTTCAGATGCTTTCTGCAGTATGTTTGAAACTGCTGTAACAGCACGGACAGAGGTTGGTGCTGCTTTGGTGATGTTGTCAAATTGAGAGGAGTAGTACCCAATTATGTGATGTTTGTCCGTCTTCTGGGTGAGTACTCCTACGGCAAATCCTTGAAGCTCTGCTACGAACAGATAGAAGGTGAGATCATAGTTTGGGAGTGCCAGTGCAGGTGCATCAACCACTAGTTCCTTAAGCTTTTGAAAGCTTTGTCAAGCTTCTTCTGTAAGAGAAAAAGGAATATTCTTAGTGCAATCATACAGCGGTTGCATGAGTAGTGACGCATTGGGAATCCACTGTCTGCAGAATGAGATCAATCCTAAAAATCCTCTAAGTTGCTTGAGATTCTTGGGAATGCTTGCTTTTCTGATAACTTCTTGTCTGTCCGGGCTGAGGTGTTTTTGTCCCACAGAAAGGCCATGACCCAGGAAAGTGACCCTCGTTTTGCAGAATTGCAATTTATCTCTGTTTGCTTTGCATCCTACTTCTGTCAGAAAGGTAAGAAGTAGGGATGAGCGAGTATGCTTGTTACTACTCGGTACTCGCACGAGTATCACTGTACTCGGGCTACTCGGTGGGGACCGAGTAATCTCGCGATACTCGTGCTGTACTCGTGGTCTTCATCCCTGCATGTTGGCGCTCTTTTGAGAGCCAGCCCTCATGCAGGGATTGGCTGGCAGACCACTGCAATGCCACAGCCCTGTTAGTTGTGGAATTGCAGTGATTGGCCGGCCCGCACAGCGTGACCGAGCCTTTATACCGGCGGGCGCGCTGTGCTCTGCTCACAGCCATCCAGACAGTCAGTGCCGGGAGAGTGTCGCTGCTTCAGGGAAAGGTTTGCGGCCCTTTATAGCTATTTCCGTAGCAGGGCTGCAAACAGTGTGACCAGAAGTCCTTCTCAGGACTATTCTAGTTGTATACAGGCAGGCAGGGTATCGCCAGGTCGGAGTACAGTAGCAGAGTCCTTCTCAGGACTATTGTTGCTGTATACAGGCAGGGTATAGCCAGGTCGGAATACAGGCTAGTGACCAGAAGAGTCCTTGTCAGGACTATTGTAGCAGTATACAGGCAGGCAGGCAGGCAGGGTATATAGCCATTCCTAGTGGTGACCGTATACCAGCCTTCATCATATCTGGGGCTGGTGTACACAGTCTAAAACAGTCCAGATAGTGTCAGACTTCTCAGTAATTTTTTCTCCTAAAAACCTGTTAGGTTCTTAGTGCGTCCGTGCTTGCATTTAAAAACCGCACGTGTGTGCCTGTCGGTGGCAGTGTACAGGTGCACTTGTGTGCGTTTTTCACAAACTATCTATTATATAACGCACAAGTGTGGCAGCGTACAGGTGCACGATTTGCACAAACTATTATATAACGCACAAGTCTAGTGTATAATACACATCAGTCAGCAGCGGCTGATAGTGTCAGACTTCTCAGTAATTGTCGCTCCTAAAAACCTGTTAGGTTCTTAGTGCGTCCGTGCTTGCATTTAAAAACCGCACGTGTGTGCCTGTCGGTGGCAGAGTACAGGTGCACGATTTGCACAAACTTGGATATAACGCACAAGTCTAGTGATTACACGTCAGCACAGCATTGCAAAATGCGCAAGGGCGTTGGCAAGGAACAAGGAATTGGACGTGATGGTGGTGCAGGCAGAGGCCGAGGTCGTGGGCAAGCTCTAATTTCGCCACAACAAAGGGCCACATCTAGTCGCTCGCACGTCTTGTCCCAAATTCTTGGGGACCGCAGCAGTACACCGCTCTTGAACCAAGACCAGTGTCAACAGGTTGTTAGTTGGATAGCGGATAATGCTTCCAGTCAGATTGGCACCACCACAAACACTCTGTCTTCCACACGGTCAAGTGTCAGTAGCCGTGATACTGCACCGCACATTTCAGAACCTGATCCTCCTTCCTACCACAAGGCTGAGTACACGTCCTCGGACATTACTGATCCCACACTTGGATACTCGGAAGAGCTGTTCACGTTTCCATTCGCACATTCTGGCCTCTCGCCAGCTCATGTTGAAGTGGGTCATGAGGAGATCGTATGTACAGATGCCCAAATATTTGAGCAGCCACGTTCTCACAAAGTTGGCAACGTGTCTCAACAAGGGGTGGACGATGATGAGACACAATTGTCAGGAAGTCAGGAGGAGGAGCAGGGTGCGGAAGAGGAAGACGACGTGGTGGATGATCCAGTAACTGACCCAACCTGGCAGGAGGATATGCAGAGCGAGGACAGCAGTGCACAGGGGGAGGGAGGCGTAGCATCCCAACAGGCAGTAAGAAGCAGGGTGGTGGCTCCAGGCAGAAGTCAGGAAACCGTTCCCCGGAACAACAACACGACACAAGGTGCCTGTACAAATGTTAGGTCTTCCCGAGTCTGGCAGTTTTTTAAGTTGGCTCCAGATGATTCTAAAAAGGCCATATGCAACACCTGCCGTGCCAGCATCAGCAGGGGTACCAAAACTAGCAGCCTGACCACCACCAGCATGATCAGGCACATGTCAGCCAAGCACCCGACTTTGTGGGAAGTACAACAGAGTCGAGGAGCAGTGCTTGCTGATGTCACTGCTACGTCTTCGCTGGTTGTGCATGCGAGCCAATCCCCTGTCCATGCTGCCTGTGAACAAGCCTCCTCCGGTCCTGCACCTGCAGTTGCCTACGCAGAAATAACACCATCATCAAGCACGTCCTTGTCCCAGCACAGCGTTCAGTTATCCATTCAGCAAACCTTTGAACGCAGGCGCAAATACACTGCCAACGCCCCACATGCCACAGTTCTAAATGCTAACATTTCGCGACTGCTTGCGCTGGAAATGTTGCTTTTTAGGCTGGTGGAGACAGAAGCATTCCGCGACCTGATGGCGGCAGCTGTCCCACGTTACTCGGTCCCCAGCCGCCACTATTTCTCCCGGTGTGCCGTCCCCGCGTTGCATAACCACGTGTCACAAAACATCACACGTGCCCTGAACAACGCTGTTTCACCCAAAGTCCACCTAACCACAGACACGTGGACAAGTGCTTGTGGGCAAGGCCGCTACATCTCGTTGACGGCACACTGGGTAAATATTGTGGAAGCTGGGACCCAGTCTGAGCGAGGGACGGAACACGTCCTTCCCACACCAAGGTTTGCAGGCCCTACCTCAGTCAGGGTTTCACCCACACTCTACAGCTCCGGAATGTCATGCTCTTCAGCCTCCTCCTCCTCCTGCGCATCCTCATCAGCTTTACCCTCCACACCAGTCCCAAACTGGAAGCACTGCAGCACTGCCTCGGCGAAGCGGCAACAGGCTGTGCTGAAGCTAATCTGCATAGGTGATAAACCCCACAATGCAGAAGAGGTGTGGACAGCTCTGAAACAGCAGGCAGATCACTGGCTCACACCTCTGAACCTAAAGCCAGGAAAGGTCGTGTGTGACAATGGCCGGAACCTGGTGGCGGCTTTGAGGCGAGGCCAGCTGACACATGTTCCATGCGTGGCCCATGTGCTCAAACTCGTGGTTCAGCGGTTTCTAAAGTCATACCCAGAGCTGTCTGATCTGCTGGTAAAAGTTCGCCGCCTGTCTGCACATTTTCGAAAGTCACCTACTGCTTCAGCCGGCCTTGCCGGCTTTCAGCGCCGTTTGCATCTTCCGGCTCACAGACTGGTGTGTGATGTCCCCACGCGTTGGAATTCAACTCTGCACATGTTGGTCAGGATATGTGAGCAGAAGAGGGCAGTTGTTGAGT
Source organism: Anomaloglossus baeobatrachus (assembly GCF_048569485.1). Taxonomy (NCBI): domain Eukaryota; kingdom Metazoa; phylum Chordata; class Amphibia; order Anura; family Aromobatidae; genus Anomaloglossus; species Anomaloglossus baeobatrachus. The sequence goes on from NC_134361.1 coordinate 102,248,283, forward strand.
ACCTGCTTCACATAAGCCGTCGGGAAATGGGTCAAACTCCACACATAACACCTGAGGAGTGGAGATGGATGTCCGACCTATGTACCATCCTCCAAAACTTTGAGGACTCCACCAAGATGGTGAGTGGTGATGACGCCATTATTAGCATCACCATACCGCTACTCTGCCTTCTAAAACGGTCTCTGCTCAAAAACAAACATGATGCATTGCAGGCGGAGCATGATGAGTTGCAGCAAGAAACAGTAGTGGGTGTGGGTGATAACACACAGCCCAGCCTCGTCTCATCACAACGTGCAGTGGAGGACTATGACGAGGAGGAGGATGAAGACATGGAGCAACTCTCCGGCCAAATTGAGGATATGACATGCACACCAGTCATATCCTCGGTTCAGCGTGGCTGGCCAGAGGACAGGGTAGATGAGGAGGAGGAGGACGAGGAGGAGGAGGACAGCATGTTCAGTCATCGTGTTGGTCAGGCTACTGAAGTCCTGGCTGTTAAGAGTCTGGCGCACATGGCTGACTTTATGGTAAGCTGCCTGTCTCGTGACCCTCGCGTTAAGAACATCTTGGCCGACAATCATTACTGGTTGGTAAAACTGTTAGACCCACGCTACAAGGAGAACTTTATGTCTCTTATTCCCGAGGCGGAGAGGTCAACCAAAATGCAGCAGTTCCGGAAGGCCATAGTCACGGAAGTAGGCAAAGCATTCCCCTCACAAAACGCTAGCGGCATAGGTCAGGAATCAGTGGACAACCAAGGCGTACAGCCGAGAGAGGCACAAGTCCAATCCGCCAGAGGTAGGGGAACAGTCTTTAAGATGTGGGACAATTTTCTCAGCCCCTCACGTACCACAGCCCCTGAGGTGCGGGGTAGTGCCACAAGAAATCCTAAGTTTGCCCAGATGCTCAAGGAGTACCTTGCAGATCGAACAACTGTACTCCGACATTCCTCTGTGCCTTACAATTATTGGGTATCCAAGGTGGACACGTGGCATGAATTGGCTCTCTACGCCTTGGAAGTCCTGGCCTGCCCTGCCGCTAGCGTTTTGTCAGAGCGTGTTTTTAGTGCCGCAGGTGGAATCATTACAGATAAACGCACCCGCCTGTCAACTGAAAATGCTGACAGGCTGACTCTGATCAAGATGAACAAGGGTTGGATTGGGCCAGACTTCACCACACCACCAGCAAATGAGAGCGGAATTTAAAGTTTGTAACGGGAATTTGCCATGTACCTCCACTCACCCATGGGTACACACTTCTGGACTTTGGATAATCGCTGGACTGCTCCTCCTTCTCCTCATGCGCCACCAAGATGACCGTTACAATAGTTAGGCCTTTGTTTCAGGTATACCCCCAGTGGTAAATTTTTTCGCCCATTCTTTGCAGAATGGAAATTACAACGACAGGAGACCCGCTCCTTTGCAATGGGAACAATGCTTTGAGGCCCTCATGCACGTCTTTATCCAGGGACAACGTGGAGCCTCCCAATTTTTGGCTGCCCTGCCTAAGGGCTATACTATAATACACCCACTTCCTGACAATGGACACTTAATGTTTTGAGGCCCTCATGCACGTCTCTATCCAGGGACAACGTGGAGCCTCCCAATTTTTGGCTGCCCTGCCTAAGGGCTATACTATAATACACCCACTTCCTGACAATGGACACTTAATGTTTTGAGGCCCTCATGCACGTCTCTATCCAGGGACAACGTGGAGCCTCCCAATTTTTGGCTGCCCTGCCAAAGGGCTATACTATAATACACCCACTTCCTGACAATGGACACTTAATGTTTACAGGCCCTCATGCACGTCTCTATCCAGGGACAACGTGGAGCCTCCCAATTTTTGGCTGCCCTGCCTAAGGGCTATACTACAATAGACCCACTTCCTTACAATGGGCACTTCAGGTTTACAGGCCCTCATGCACGTCTCTATCCAGGGACAACGTGGAGCCTCCCAATTTTTGGCTCCCCTGCCTAAGGGCTATACTATAATACACCCACTTCCTGACAATGGACACTTAATGTTTACAGGCCCTCATGCACGTCTCTATCCAGGGACAACGTGGAGCCTCCCAATTTTTGGCTGCCCTGCCTAAGGGCTATACTACAATAGACCCACTTCCTTACAATGGGCACTTCAGGTTTACAGGCCCTCATGCACGTCTCTATCCAGGGACAACGTGGAGCCTCCCAATTTTTGGCTGCCCTGCCTAAGGGCTATACTACAATAGACCCACTTCCTTACAATGGGCACTTCATGTTTACAGGCCCTCATGCACGTCTCTATCCAGGGACAACATGGAGCCTCCCAATTTTTGGCTCCCCTGCCTAAGGGCTATACTACAATAGACCCACTTCTTTACAATGGGCACTTCAGGTTTACAGGCCCTCATGCACGTCTGTATGCAGGGGCATTGGTGAACCTCACAATTTTGGACTGCCCTGGCAAAGGAAAATACTACAAAGACTCACTTCCTCAAAATGGGCACATTAGACTCAAAGGCCTTTATGTACGTCTCTTCTCAGGGACATCGGAGTGCCACACAATGTTTTACGTAAAATCTTTCATGTATTAATCTCAAAAAGTAACATACATTAGCTCTATCTCACTATTGGGTATGTGCCCTTAACATTTCCGCCATGAAAATTCATTTTGGTGTCATTTTGGAAGGTTTTCTGGTGAGTCCGTAAAAATGGCGTAAAACGCGGACAAAATTGTTCACTGCTGTGACTTTTCAGTGATAAATGCTTCAAGGGGTCTTCCCCATGCTGTTGCCATGTCATTTGAGCACTCTTCTGAGACTTTTGTGCCATTTTTAGGGTTTCTACATGCTGCCGGGGGTCATTTCACAAAAATACTCGGGTCTCCCATAGGATAACATTGGGCTCGGTGCTCGGGCCGAGTACACGAGTATCTTGGGATGCTCGGCCCGAGCCTCGAGCACCCGAGCTTTTTAGTACTCGCTCATCACTAGTAAGAAGGCTTATTGAAGCCGTTTTACATTCTTCTTCACTAGGGCAGCAAAGTAGTATATCATCCACGTACTGGAGGAGAACACAGTGGTCTGGGGGCTGCCAGCTTTGAAGGACACTACTCATAGCCTGAATATATAGCGTTGGAGAATGTTGCATTCTCTGAGGCAGTCTTGTCCATGTATATTGGTTTTGCTTGTGCATGAATGCCAACAAATCTTGGCATGCTGGGTCCAGTGGTACTGAGAAAAAAGCATTAGCAAGGTCTATGACTGTGTAATGGGTGGATGTAGCCGGCACCTGTGTGAGCAGTGTATGTGGATTTGCTACAACAGGGGTGAGGGGCTCCAGTATTGAGTTCACTGCCCTCAAATCGTGTACCATCCGGTACGTGACTGGGTCACCTTTCTTCACTTGTTTCTTCTTGACAGGAAAAAGCAGAGTGTTATGATCCGGAATCATGGAAGACCACCATAACTCATTGGTAAAATGTGACAAGAGCATTGGCAACTAATCTGGTCGCCATCTCCTTACTAACCATCAACACTAGAAGTAGCCGAGGGGTGAACTAACATCCTGTGCACCGCGAACCCAGCCGGAGAACTAGCTATCCTGAAGGAAGGAAAGATGAATAACTCTCTGCCTCAGAAAATAGATAAAGAATAGCAAGCCCCCCACATTCAAAGACTGCGGTGATATAGGAAAACACAAGACACAGATAGATGATAGAATTAGCAAAAGGTAAGGCCCCCACTGACTAAAATAGGAAAGGACAGGAAAGGGGCTGATGGTGGCCAGAGAAAAACCCTGCAAAATTCCAAATTCCTGATAGTACAAAAAGGCCCTCAGATCGCACAATCTGCACTCCGTCCTATACCAGGCGCTCTTGTCATACCAATAAACAGAAAACAAGAATTATTACAAATTCAAAAAGCCACAAACACATGGACTTATAGGAGCTATACTCCAAACAAAACTGCAGGGAGTTTCACAGCTAAGCAACTGAGAGGGAAAATCCCTGCATGCAAATAAACTGAAAACAACCACAGCAAATGACAAACTCAGATAAGAGTAAAAGAACTAAACACAAATAAAGAGCAAAACACACACCTGGGGTTGATGTGGTGTACAGAAGAATGAAGCAGGCTGGTGAACAAAGAACAACTGACATCCGGAATAGCCTGCAATCAGACCAGGATTTAAATAAGCAGAGAGTTAGCAATGGAAACGCCCATAGCTCAACACACCTGGTCTATGTCCAAACCATTCCTGGCCACAAGAGGGAGCCTCCCAGCAGTCAAAGCATAACTGACATTCACAACAGCGGAGTGTTGTACGGAGACTTAGTAGTTCTGAGGGCTCCCGACTTCAGCAGTTGTTTTATTTGATAATCCAGGGCAGTTTCCTGTTGAGCATTGAGAAGATATTGTCTCAGCTGCGGTGGCGTAATTCCAGGCTTGATTGAAACTGTAACGGAGGGCACGGGTAGTGTGCCGAGGTCAGTTTTTGATGTGGACCAGAGTTTTGCAGGAACTTGTAGAAGTATTGGATCCGTGTTTACTTCACGTGTAACATCAGATTCTGGTTGATCTTCTATCATCTGGAGGGTGCACAGGACTTCTTCTGGGATATCTTCTGGAATTTGCAGGATAGCAGATCCATCTTCATTACAGACTATCTGAGCTTATAGTCTTGATTAGAGATGAGCGAACCGTTTCGGCAAACCACTCGAACCCCATAGGAAACAATGGGAGGCAATCACAAACACATAAAAACACCTAGAAAACACCCTCAAAGGTGTACAAAAGGTGACAAACAACTCACAACACAACACAAACACATGGGAAAGTGACAAGGACATATACTCATGCGAAAACAAAAGAGCTGGACAAGGAAAAAGAGGAGGAGACACATGTATATGAGTATATGCAAGGGAACATCGATGTCATTACTGTGCAAATTGAGCCCTGCTCATTTTAGGCTTCCAATCTGGATAAATTGCCTGAGCTCACCACGTACGCCTTGGGGATATTGTCGTGTCCCGCAGCCAGCGTTCTCTCAGAACGTGTCCTCATTGCTGCTGGGGTTGTGCTGACAGATAAGCACACGCGTCTGTCCACTGACAATGTGGACATACTAACGTTCACCAAGATGAGGAAGTCATGGCTCTCAGAGGACTTTTCTTCCCCTGGCTCAGCCAGGGGAGGCGAAAGGCATGCAAAGCATCTTTTTCATCTTGAAAATGGGGGTCAACTGATGCCAGTCAAGTGGGGTATGTGTGGCCCAATTAGTGGAAACGAGGGAGACTGTTTTTGGTGTCCCCTCGCTTTTGAAAAAAGAGCCAAGATGAACAAGTCATGGCTCTCAGAGGACTTTTCTTCCCCTGGCTCAGACAGGGGAGGCGAAAGGCATGCATATTTTTGAGAGTGCTTCATGCAAAGCATCTTTTTCATCTTGAAAATGGGGGTCAACTGATGCCAGTCAAGTGGGGTATGTGTGGCCCAATTAGTGGAAACGAGGGAGACTATGGTTGGAGTCCCCTCGCTTTTGAAAAAAGAGCAAAGATGAACAAGTCATGGCTCTCAGAGGACTTTTCTTCCCCTGTCTCATCCAGGGGAGGCGAAAGGCACGCGTATTTTTGAGAGTGCTTCATGCAAAGTATCCTTTTCTTCTTGAAAATGGGGGTCAACTGATGCCAGTCAAGTGGGGTATGTGTGCCCCAATTAGTGGAAATGAGGAAGACTGTGGTTGGAGTCCCCTCGCTGTTTTTTACATGATTTTCGAAGTGCATGACATGCCTAAGAGGTTTAGTTTCAGCATCTCAAACTTGTTGGCTACAGAAAGGCTGCCTTTACACCCTTTTGTCACCAAGGATTTTCGAGACCTTATGCCCATTGCAGTGCCTCAAGAGCCGATGGCCATTCGCAACTCCTTCTCCAAGAAAGGGGTGCCAACGCTAACACAGCAGGTCACACAAAACATCACCGCTTCCTTGAGAAACTCTGTGTGTGACAGGATGCATTTCACCACATATAGTTGGAACAGTAAGCATGGACAGGGGCATTACATGTCGCTGACTGGGCACTGGGTAACTATAGTGAGAGATGGAGAAGGGTCTGCTGTACATGTCTTTCCGTCCCCACGAGTTGTGTGTTTCAATCCTTCCTCTGTATGTACAAGTTCCTCCACTGCTTCTGCCTCATCAACCTCGTGTTGTTCCTGCACCTCAGCCCAAACCCTGTGTGGTGGTCAGGCCACCCTTCCTTGTAACTGCGCCCAAGGAATCCCACACACCTCCTTACTATGCTGGCAGCAGAGCTCAAGTCCATCAGGCGGTCAAATGTTTACTTTGAAATGTAGGGGAAATGTGAGACACTGCTGAGTAGTTGTGGACGGTTAGCTCTGTAGAGTGAGACCGAGTTACATCAATGGTTGTCTCCACTCAACCAGCAGCCAGGGAATGCCGGGTGTGACAATGATGCTAAACAATCTGCGGCCCTTCTTCAGGGCAATGTGACACATGTGCCCTGTATGGCTCACGTGTTGAATCTGAATCTCCAGCAATTTTTAAAACACTATCCCGGCCTACATGTCCTTCTGTCGAGGGCACGGTGTAACGCCTGACTGGATCAACACACTCAGACGGGTTGTAAAGGATAGGCTAGAGGGAAGCCACTCAACAAGCTGGACCCCCAGAATCCTGAAACTCTTTAACCCCTATACAGTGATTTTGAATGACACAGGGCCCAAGTTGATCAATACCTGTGGAAGGCTGCAGTTCCAGAGAATAGTAGTCATGCAGGGTCAAAACATTAATTGAGGAAGAGGAACAGAATGGGAGGGACAGGACTTAATCAGAAAACAAGCAGAGGTGAAATGTGAATTGGCCAACGAGGTACCTAAACAGCAAGCAGGAAAAGTAGTCAGGTAACAAGCACACAAACTCATAAAACTAAACTGGGAGTAACAGTAACCAGAGGTTCATAGCTATGTCTGGCAGTGGTCTTCAGACAGGAGGGGCCTAAAAAAGGGTGTTGTGTCTTCCCATTGGTTGTAGCTGAATGATGGTACTTCATCTGTGAGATACCCACCTCCTGCATTCAGCCATTGGTTCTGCATATGTCAAGGTAACGCAGCCCAGTGGGTGAGCATAACCTGCGTCCACTTGCGCCGCTGGCATCGACTCCTCTCCCATCATAAGCACTATGCACGAAAGGAACACGTTGTCACCTTGCGACAGGAGTACAAATTGACGTAGCGGACTCCGGTGGTGACTTAACAGCCGTGTGCGGCAATGATGCAAACATGGCAGCGTGCTTTCGTCTGGGCAATGTGACACACGTGACTTGTATGGCTCACGTGTTTAATCTGATTCTCCAGCAATTTTTAAAACAACATCCCGGCCTACATGGCCTTGTACAGCGGGCACGCTCGCCATGTGCTCACTTCCATCGTTCGCACCCAGTAGCTCAACAACTTTCATCGCTCCTGGAATCTTAAGGTCTGGTGGTTAAACGTCTGAAATGCGATGTTCCGACACGCAGGAATTTGAATCTGCACATGTTGCAAAGTCTGTGGCAGCACCGCAAAGCCCTGCTGAAATACGTTATGATGTATACCCTGGGCTAACTTGATTCAGAGGTGGTGCAGATCACGCTGCTGGAGTGGTGTCAGATCAAGGACCTATGCACCCTGCTACACAGTTTACAAATGTCAACGCAGATATTTAACACTGGTGATGCCATTCTCAGCATGACAATTTTGGTCATCTACATGATGGAGCACACTGTAAGCATTATTCGGAGTCAGGTGTTGGTCCAAGAGGAAGGGGAGGAAGTACTGGAGGAGTCATATGCGGAAGGGATAACAAGATCTACAAGGTCAAGACGGTCAGCGGCACCTTGGTGGCAGTCATGGTACCTTGGGGGAGAGGGATTATGAAGGGCGCATAGTATCAGCAAAACAGTTGAGGAAGGTGCAGGAGCCCAGGAAGAAATGGAGGACGAACTGGCGATGGCCATGGAAGACTCAGCAGATTAGTGAGAGCTTGCTCACATTTCGGTTGTGCGAGGTTGTGGGGAGAGGGCAGAGGAAGGAGGCACGATTCTCACCTCTCCGCCACCAACACACCAAGGACTTGATCCTCCTGGATGTTCAAGACAAATGAGCGCCTTCTTGCTGCACTACCTACAACATGACCCTCGGATTGTACGAATTCCGAAGTCATGCTGACTACTGGGTTGCCACACTGTTAGATCCCCGGTAGAACACAAAATTTTGCGAAATAACTCCTGCCATAGAAAGGGACGCACGTATGGCGGAGTATCAGCAGAAGGTGTTACGCAATCTTACATCTGCTTTTCCACTAAACACCAGTGGTGCACAGAGTGAATCTCAACTCTTTTTCATCGATAGGAGGAAATGGTCTTACTTGTCCACGTCTGAGGGACCGAGGGCTGGCTGCTGTGCTGAGACAGCAATGAGTACGGTGTCCCTGCAGAGTTGCATTTTTGGTCATATACAAACTGAGTTGAAAAAGGACAGATGCTGGTGAAAAGGGGAACAGGTGTGTTGGAAAGGGTAAAAATGTTTGTGTCTGTGGGTTTGATGGTTATGCAACATTAACATTTGCTAAAGAAACAACATCTGGTATGCTGGGACTGGCAGATTTGGATAAGGTGGTATATACTATGTTACCACTATATAAAAAAATTAAGAAGAAAAGAAAGAGAAAGGTAGATATCCCAATCGCCATTCGGTGTCCACCGTGCTCACAGATGGAAAAGGAGAGGTTGGCAACTGGATGGTTAGGTGGAGGATACAGAGCAGGTTGACTCTGAAACAAATAGTAGCCTGAACCGAGTTAGACGCCACTCGGATCTGGAGACTGGGAGCCCTGTTAGCGTGACAGGGTCCACATGACCACCCAGCCCCGGAACTCCCTGTTAACAACACAGGGGCCATTGGGTACGCTGTCCGTGTGCGTAGGGGACACACCTGTGGACAGCAGGCGCATCAGCAGCAGCAGGCCTGTTTATGCCACTGGGCTGCACTAGCAGGACTGGTAGGACAGGAGCTGTTCTTAAACGTTCTGCGTTACCAACTGTGGTGGCGGCCTGCATCGATGACCTATCCCTGCCTACCTCTGGGCTGAAGCCGCAATGTGTTCAACACATGGAGGTGTGCTGTTTCGTAGCATAATAGAAGGCTAAAGACCTTCCTTTTGGCTCCAGCCCCTTTTATATCCTGGGTCTGTCCCAAAACCAGGGTGGACCACAATGCACCTCCTGGAGACAAAAGCAGAGTGACACGTCATGAGTGGCATAACTAGCGTCCTATTTTGAACCGCCACTTGAATGATGACCTCATGACAACCAAAACACCTCAACAGTCATCGTCTGACCAAAAACAATGAGGTGACAAGTCATAGGGGCGGGGCTTCTGCAAGCCTGTTGGGAGTGGCCTGGCCAAATTGTCAGGACACCTGATGCCCTGTGGTCTATATAGGCCCCCCACATCAGGGGCAGGGCCAAAGAGTTCATTACCGGACCTAGCCTCTGATGCAGTAAGTGCCTGAGCATGCTCAGTAGCATGAAATACATTTTCTGAATAAAACATTTATCCGCTTCAGCATGCTGTCTAGGCACAACACAGGACTTAAGGGTACTTTAAACACTGCGACATCGCTAGCGATCTCGTTATCAATGTGAAATTCTAGATCGCAAGTGTGATCTTTCGAGATCGCACATCGGTCATTTTATGCATGTGCGATCAAAAAAGATCGCACTTGCGATCTAGAATTTCACATCGATAACGAGATCGCTAGTGATGTCGCAGTGTGCAAAGTACCCTTTAGACCCGACACGAAGTGCAAGTACCTGTTTAAAGAGGCTTTTCTCAGTAAGTGTGAAGCCCCACAGGTGTTGTGTTGGTGCATTACCTTCAGGGACTCCACGTGGAGGAAGAGTCTAGTCACACTGCTTCTTTATATGTATTTTCGTGACGCCACTCTCGGTATTGTGGTCAGTGGGGACTGCCACTGCAGTGTAAGGGGACACCTGGGGCTGATGTTGGGTGCAGTTAGTTTTAGTGGCCTCCCGAGAGTGAGTCAAGCCCCAGAGCCCTGTGTAAGTGTGTTGAGCCGCAGGTGGCAGAATGACTCAGGCACAGTCCAAACGAGCATGCGCTGTAGCCCAAAATGAAGACTTTGCCTCAGGAATGACACAGTCAGGCTGAGCATACTGAGTAGGCGAAACACTGGAGTTAGGCTGCGGCTGGGGTATATAGGCACACGCATGCGCACTGGCCGCCTCTCCACACTTGCACGTGGTTGAGAAAGCAGCCAGCTGGACCACCCAAGGCACAGCCCTAAATGGCAGCTGATGCCTGGGCGCAACTGGAACCGCAGCAGGTTGCTTGCGTTTACGGCGGCACCCATTCGTAACAACAAATAACAGCTAAAATAACAGGTGTATTTCTTCCCGTAGATAATCTGATATTATCTTTTTTTCACGGATACGACCATCGTTAACAAAAGTAGAGGAGGCACCCAAACAGCAGCTGCTTCAATGGATGTGAAGCGCGCAATAAAGTGGGCTCTCCTCCACCACAAGTTCAATATCACAAATACTACATTCCACTGTGGTGTAAACCCAATCGCACTTGCTTCATAGCTGCTCTCAAGTTTCTACCAGCACTGCTGAATAAGGGGTAACAGAGATGGTTGAGTCTGCAGAGCCGTTCAGTCCCACTGTAGCCTGAGAATCAAAGGTCTACTATAAAGCTCCAGTAAGTACAGACAAAGAAGTTCTTATTATTAGTATTATTATTATTATTATTATTAATATTTATTTATAGAGCACCATTGATTCCATGGTGCTGTACATGACAATGGGGTTACATACAGAATACATATACAAGTAACAATAGACAGACTGGTACAGAGGGCAGAGGACTAGAGATGAGCGAACCGGTCCCGGTTCGGCTCGAGGTCGGTTCGCTGAACGGAGGTCCCGTTCGAGTTCGGCTCGTCGAACGTTCGACGAACCGAACTCGAACTGCATAGGAAACAATGGCAGGCAATCACAAACTAGAAAAACACCTAGAAAACACCCTCAAAGGTGTCCAAAAGGTGACAAACAACTCACAACACAACACAAACACATGGGAAAGTGACAAGGACATATACTCATGCCAAAACAAAACAGCTGGACAAGGAAAAAGAGGAGGACACACAGATATATGAGTATATGCAAGGAAACATCGATTCCATTATTGTGCAACTTGAGCCCTGCTCATTTTAGGCTTCCAATCTGGATAAATTGCCTGAGCTCGCCACGTACGCCTTGGGGATCTTGTCATGTCCTGCAGCCAGCGTTCTCTCGGAACCTGTCTTCAGTGCTGCTGGGGGTCTGCTGGCAGATAAGCACACGCGTCTGTCCACTGACAATGTGGACATGGCTCTCAGAGGACTTTTCTTCCCCTGGGTCAGCCAGGGGACGGGAAAGGCACGCGTATTTTTGAGAGTGCTTCATGCAAAGCATCTTTTTCATTTTGAAAAGGGGCATCAACCGATGTCAGTCAAGTGGGGTGTGTGTGGCCCAATTAGTGGCAACGAGGGAGACTGTGGTTGGAATCCTCTCGCTGTGTTTCTAAAAGAACCAAGATGAACAAGTCATGGCTCTCAGAGGACTTTTCTTCCCCTGGGTCAGCCAGGGGACGGGAAAGGCACGCGTATTTTTGAGAGTGCTTCATGCAAAGCATCTTTTTCATTTTGAAAAGGGGCATCAACCGATGTCAGTCAAGTGGGGTGTGTGTGGCCCAATTAGTGGCAACGAGGGAGACTGTGGTTGGAATCCTCTCGCTGTGTTTCTAAAGGAACCAAGATGAACAAGTCATGGCTCTCAGAGGACTTTTCTTCCCCTGGGTCAGCCAGGGGACGGGAAAGGCACGCGTATTTTTGAGAGTGCTTCATGCAAAGCATCTTTTTCATTTTGAAAAGGGGCATCAACCGATGTTAGTCAAGTGGGGTGTGTGTGGCCCAATTAGTGGCAACGAGGGAGACTGTGGTTGGAGTCCCCTCGCTGTGTTTCTAAAAGAACCAAGATGAACAAGTCATGGCTCTCAGAGGACTTTTCTTCCCCTGGGTCAGCCAGGGGACGGGAAAGGCACGCGTATTTTTGAGAGTGCTTCATGCAAAGCATCTTTTTCATTTTGAAAAGGGGCATCAACCGATGTCAGTCAAGTTGGGTGTGTGTGGCCCAATTAGTGGCAACGAGGGAGACTGTGGTTGGAGTCCCCTCGCTGTGTTTCTAAAAGAACCAAGATGAACAAGTCATGGCTCTCAGAGGACTTTTCTTCCCCTGGGTCAGCCAGGGGACGGGAAAGGCACGCGTATTTTTGAGAGTGCTTCATGCAAAGCATCTTTTTCATTTTGAAAAGGGGCGTCAACCGATGTCAGTCAAGTGGGGTGTGTGTGGCCCAATTAGTGGCAACGAGGGAGACTGTGGTTGGAGTCCCCTCGCTGTGTTTCTAAAAGAACAAGATAAACAAATCATGGCTCTCAGAGGACTTTTCTTCCCCTGGGTCAGCCAGGGGACGGGAAAGGCACGCGTATTTTTGAGAGTGCTTCATGCAAAGCATCTTTTTCATTTTGAAAAGGGGCATCAACCGATGTCAGTCAAGTGGGGTGTGTGTGGCCCAATTAGTGGCAACGAGGGAGACTGTGGTTGGAGTCCCCTCGCTGTGTTTCTAAAAGAACCAAGATGAACAAGTCATGGCTCTCAGAGGACTTTTCTTCCCCTGGGTCAGCCAGGGGACAGGAAAGGCACGCGTATTTTTGAGAGTGCTTCATGCAAAGCATCTTTTTCATTTTGAAAAGGGGCGTCAACCGATGTCAGTCAAGTGGGGTGTGTGTGGCCCAATTAGTGGCAACGAGGGAGACTGTGGTTGGAGTCCCCTAGCTGTGTTTCTAAAAGAACCAAGATGAACAAGTCATGGCTCTCAGAGGACTTTTCTTCCCCTGGGTCAGCCAGGGGACGGGAAAGGCACGCGTATTTTTGAGAGTGCTTCATGCAAAGCATCTTTTTCATTTTGAAAAGGGGCATCAACCGATGTCAGTCAAGTGGGGTGTGTGTGGCCCAATTAGTGGCAACGAGGGAGACTGTGGTTGGAGTCCCCTCGCTGTGTTTCTAAAAGAACCAAGATGAACAAGTCATGGCTCTCAGAGGACTTTTCTTCCCCTGGGTCAGCCAGGGGAAGGGAAAGGCACGCGTATTTTTGAGAGTGCTTCATGCAAAGCATCTTTTTCATTTTGAAAAGGGGCGTCAACCGATGTCAGTCAAGTGGGGTGTGTGTGGCCCAATTAGTGGCAACGAGGGAGACTGTGGTTGGAGTCCCCTCGCTGTGTTTTACATGCTTTTAGAAGGGCATGACATGGCTTGGAGGTTGACTTTCAGCATCTGCAAACTGTTGGCTACCAAAATGCTGCCTTTCCAACACCTGTGGTTATAGACAATGAGGAACATACTGATGAAGATGAGACGCAGATACCCGATTGGGATGACAACTTAAATATTCGGTCAGGGCAAGAAGAGGCTCGTTCTGAGGGGGAGGGGAGTGCAAACACAACAATTGATGATGAAGTTCTAGATCCCACCTACTGTCAACCCAAAGTCAGACACTCGAGGAGGTCAACAGAGGCGGTGGAGGAGGATGCAACCGACGACGAAGTTACCTTGCGCCTTCCTGGACAGAGTCGGAGCACTGGTAGCACGTCTACAACTGCATCCTCAGCCACCACTCTGCCTCTGAGCATTATTCGGGGTGGATCAACAGGTCGCATGGCCTCTAAGCCTTGCCTAGCCTGGTCCTTTTTTGACATAGAAAAAGATCGCCCAAATTATGTGATCTGTAAAATTTGTCATGGTTCTCTTAGTAGAGGTCAAAACCTCAGCAGTTTGACAACTTCTTCCATGAATCGTCACATGAATAAATATCATATGGCCCGGTGGGAAGCTCACCGTGCTGCAATGCGGCCTAGCGGAGCGAACCATCCACCGCCTGCCCCTTCCAGTGCATCCGCGCGCTCGTCATCTTCTAGGACTGTGGCGACAGCTGTCACACCTGTTTTTCCACCCACAACTTCCACCACTGTAACCGCAACAGGTAGTTTGCTTGGTAGGTCGTCAGTTGGTTTGGAAGGGGAAACAAGTGAGTGTGTACAGCTCTCTCAGACATCGATAGCACCAACGTTGGATGAAGGCAACATCATGTCTCCGCCTGCACTTTCCTCACAAACCTGCATTTTTCCAGGGACACCCTACTCAACACCGTCTACACACAGCAGCCAGATCTCTGTCCCTCAGATGTGGTCAAATAAAAGGCCACTTCCTGCGACCCATGACAAAGCGAAGAGGTTGACTCTATCCCTCTGTAAGCTGTTGGCTACCGAAATGCTGCCTTTCCGCCTAGTGGACACACAGGATTTTAGAGACCTTATGTCTGTCGCTGTGATCCAGTACAACATGCCCAATCACCACTGCTTCTCCAAGAAAAGCATGCCCGCGCTACACCAGCATGTCGCACACAACATCACCACTTCCTTGAGAAACTCTGTGTGCGACAGGGTGCATTTCAACACAGATACTTGGACCAGTAAGCATAGACAGGGTCATTACATGTCACTGACTGGGCACTGGCAAACTATGGTGAGAGATGGATAAGGGTCTGCTGTCCAAGTCTTGCCGTCCCCACGAGTTGTTTCAATCCTTCTTCTGTATGTAGAAGTTAATACACTGCTTCTGCCTCTTCAACCTCATGTGGGTCCTCCACCTTGGCGCAAACCCTGTGTGGTCAGGCCACCCTTCCTTGCAACTGCGCACAAGGACTACCACACACCTCCTTACTATGCTGGCAGCAGAGCTCAATGCCATCAGGCGGTCAAAGTTTTACTTTGAAATGTATGGGAAATGTGAGTCACACCGCTGAGAAGTTGTGGACGGTTAGCTCTGGATACCGAGTTTCATCAATGGTTGTCTCCACTCAACCAGCAGCCAGGGAAGGCCGGGTGCGACAATGATGCAAACATGGGTGCGGCCCTTCGCTGTGACAATGTGACACACATGGCTTGTGTGGTTCACGTGTTGAACCTGGTTGTCCAGCAATTTTTAAAGCACTATCCTGGACCACATGGCCTTCTGCAGAGAGCACGGTGTAACGCCTTCCTTGATCCACACACTCAGATGGGCTGTTAATGATAGGCTAGAGGGAAGCCACTCACCAAGCAGGACCCCTAGAACCCTGAAACCCTTTAACCCCTATACAGGGATTAGGAATTGCACAGGGCCCAAGGTGATTAATACCTGTGGAAGGCTGCAGTTCCAGAGAATAGTAGTCAGGCAGGGTCAAAACATTAATTGAGGAACAGGAACACAATGGGACGGCCAGGACTTAATCAGAAAACAAGCATAGGTGAAATGCGGATCAGCCAACAAGGTACATAAACAGCAAGCAGGAAAAGTAGTCAGGTAACAAGCACACAAAATCATAAAACTGAACTGGGGGTAAAAGTAACCAGAGGTCATAGCTATGTCTGGCAGTGGTCTGCAGACAGGATGGGCATAAAAAAGGGTGTGGTGTCTTCCCATTGGTTGTAGCTGAATGATGGTATTTCATCTGTAAGATACCCACCAGCTACATTCAGCCAGAGATTCTGCATCTGTCCAGGTAATGCAGCCCAGTGGGTGAGCATAACCTGCGTCCACCTGCGCCGCTGGCATCGACTCCTCTCCCATCATCAGCACTATTCATGAAAGGAACACATTGTCACCTGGCGACCGGAGTACAAATTGACGGAGCGGACTCCGTTGGTGACTTAACAGCCGTGTGCGGCAATGATGCAAACCTGGCTGCGGGCCATCGTCAGGGCAATGTGACACACGTGGCTTGTATGGCTCACGTGTTGAACCTAATTCTCCAGCAATTTTTAAAACACCATCACGGCCTACATGGCCTTGTGCAGCGTGCACGCTCGCTATGTGCTCACTTCCATCGTGCGCACACAGCAGCTCAACAACTTTCGTCGCTACAGAAGTCTTTAGGTCTGGTGGTTAAACGCCTGAAATGCGATGTGCCCACACGCAGGAATTTGAATCTGCACATGTTGCAGCGTTTGTGGCAGCACCGCCGAACCCTGCTGCAATACGTTATGACATATAGCCTGGGATAACTTGATCCAGAGGTGGTGCAGATCACGCTGCTGGAGTGGTGTCAGATCAAGGACCTATGCACCCTGCTACACAGTTTACAAATGTCGACGAAGATGTTTAGCACTGGCAATGTCATTCTCAGCGTGACAATTCTGGTCATCTACATGATGGAGCGCACTGTAATTATTATTCGGAGTCAGGTGTTGGGACAAGAGGAAGGGGAGGAAGTACAGGAGGAGTCATATGCGGAAGGGATAACAAGATCTACGAGGTCCAGATGGTCAGCGGCACCTATGCGGCAGTCATGGTGAGGGAGAGGGATTAACAAGGGCGCATAGTATCAGCAAAAAGTGTTGAGGAAGGTGCAGGAGCCCATGAAGAAATGGAGGACGAACTGGCGATGGGCATGGAAGACTCAGCAGATGAGTGAGAGCTTGCTCACATTTCGGTTGTGCGAGGTTGTGGTGAGAGGGCAGAGGAAGGAGGCACGATTCTCACCTCTCTGCCACCAACACACCAAGGACTTGGTCCTCCTGGATGCACAAGACACATCAGCGGCTTCTTGCTGCACTACCTACAACATGACCCTCGGATTGTACGAATTCAAAGTAATCCAGAATACTGGGTTGCCACACTGTTACATCCCCGGTACAAGACAAAATTTGGCAAAATAATTCCTGCCATAGAAATGGACACACGTATACAGGAGTATCTGCAGAATGTGGTACACAATCTTAGATCTACTTTTCCACTAAACACCAGTGCTGCACAGAGTGAATCTCAACGCTTTGTCATGGATAGGAGGAAATGGTCTTTTACTTGTCCATATCGGAGGGACCGAGGGATGGCTGCTGTGCTGAGATGGCGTTGAGTACGGTGTCCCTGCAGAGTTGCACTTTTGGTCATATACTAAAATGAGTTGAAAAAGGACAGATGCTGGTGGAAAGGGGAACAGGTGTGTTGGAAAGGGGAAAAAAGTTTTGGTCCGTGGATTTGGTGGTTAAGCAACAGTAACATTTGCTGAAGAAACACCATCTGTTACAGTGGGACTGGCAGATTTGGATAAAGTGGTATATACTATGTTACCGCTATATAACGAAAATTAATAAGAAAAGAAAGAGAAAGGTATATATCCCCATCAGCAGTCAGTGTCCACCGTGCTCCCAGTTGGAAAAGGAGAGGTTGGCAACTGGAAGGTTTGGTGGAGGATACAGAGCTGTGTGGCTATGAAACTAATAGTAGCCTGAACCGAGTTAGACGCCATTCGGATCTGGAGACTGTGAGCCCTGTTAGCGTCACAGGGTCCACATGCCCACCCAGCCCAGGAACTCCCTGTTAACAACACAGGGGCCATTGAGTACGCTGACCATGTGCGTAGGGGCACACCTGTGGACAGCAGGCGCATCAGCAGCAGCAGGCCTGTTAATGCCACTGGGCTGCACAAGCAGGACTGGTAGGACAGGAGCTGGTCTTAACCGTTCTGCGTTACCAACTGTGGTGGTGGCCTGCATCGACACCCTATCCCTGCCTACCTCTGGCCTAAAGCCGCAATGGGTTCAACACATGGAGGTGTGCTCTTTCGTAGCATAATAGAAGACTGCGCACCTCCTTGTTGGCTCCAGCCCCTTTTATAACCTGGGTCCGCCCCAAACCAGGATGAACCACAATGCACCTCCTGGAGACAAAAGTAGAGTGACACGTCATGAGTGGCATAACTAGCGTCCTATTTGGAACCGCAACTTCAATGATGACCTCATGGCTGCCATGACCCAAACACCTCACCAGTCATCGTCTGACCATCAATAATGCGGTGACAAGTCATAGGGGTGGGCCTCTGCAAGCCATTTGGGAGGACACCTGATGCCCTGTGGTCTATATGGGACCCCCACATCAGGGGCAGGGCCAAAGAGTTCATTACCGGACCTAGTCTCTGATGCAGTAAGTGCCTGAGCATGCTCAGTAGCATGAAATACAGTCTCTGAAAAAAGACTATCAGCTTTAGCATGGTGTCTAGGCACAAAACAGGACTTAGACCCGGCACGGAATGCAAGCACCTGTGCAAAGAGGCTTTTCACACTTAGTGTGGGAGCATGCGCTGTATCCCGAAATGAAGACTTAGCGTCAGGAATAACACAGTCAGGCTGAGCATACTCACTAGGCGAAACACTGCAATTAGGCTGCAGCTGGGGTAAATCGGCACACGCATGCGCACTAGCTGCCTCTCCACACTTAGACGTGGAGGGGAAATTGCTCTTGGAGATGCTGTCTATGAACAGAAGGAAAAGCTAAAGGAAGCCTGACTTTCTATCCCTCCGAATTATGAAATGCAGCAATGAATTCCATGAGTTTGCTATAACATTAGCGTAGCAAAATGTGCATGAGGGTGTCATGTAGAGGTGCTATAAATAGCTTGTCACCAGTGGGGCACTAATGGAATACAACAGCCAGTTCTATGATGCCACTAAATGGCAGTATTTTTTGCTATCATTATAGCTTATTAAAAACAGAGCAGGAGGGTGTCATGCAGAGGTGCTGCACATAGATTTGCAGTAGTGTGACTAGACAAAAGTCCAATAGCCATGTTTAGGATGCCACTAGGTACACTGACTGTTTGCTAGTATAATGGCTTAGTTAAAAAAAAGTTGGAGTGTGCAATGCAGGCAGACATGCTGCAAATATCTTTCCACTAGTGTGACTACACAAAAGTACAATAGCCACGTTTAGGATGCCACTAGGTACACTGACTGTTTGCTAGTATAATGGCTTAGTTAAAAAAAGTTGGAGTGTGCAATGCAGGCAGACGTGCTGCAAATATCTTTACAATAGTGTGACTAGACAAAAGTACAATAGCCACGTTTAGGATGCCACTAGGTACACTGACTGTTTGCTAGTATAATGGCTTAGTTAAAAAAAGTTGGAGTGTGCAATGCAGGCAGACATGCTGCAAATATCTTTCCACTAGTTTGAGTGGACAAAAGTACAATAGCCACGTTTAGGATGCCACTAGGTACACTGACTGTTTGCTAGTATAATGGCTTAGTTAAAAAAAGTTGGAGTGTGCAATGCAGGCAGACTTGCTGCAAATATCTTTACAATAGTGTGAATAGACAAAAGTCCAATAGCCACGTTTAGGATGCCACTAGGTACACTGACTGTTTGCTAGTATAATGGCTTAGTTAAAAAAAGTTGGAGTGTGCAATGCAGGCAGACATGCTGCAAATATCTTTCCACTAGTTTGAGTAGACAAAAGTACAATAGCCACGTTTAGGATGCCACTAGGTACACTGACTGTTTGCTAGTATAATGGCTTAGTTAAAAAAAGTTGGAGTGTGCAATGCAGGCAGACATGCTGCAAATATCTTTCCACTAGTGTGACTACACAAAAGTACAATAGCCACGTTTAGGATGCCACTAGGTACACTGACTGTTTGCTAGTATAATGGCTTAGTTAAAAAAGTTGGAGTGTGCAATGCAGGCAGACGTGCTGCAAATATCTTTACAAAAGTGTGAATAGACAAAAGTCCAATAGCCACGTTTAGGATGCCACTAGGTACACTGACTGTTTGCTAGTATAATGGCTTAGTTAAAAAAAGTTGGAGTGTGCAATGCAGGCAGACTTGCTGCAAATATCTTTACAATAGTGTGAATAGACAAAAGTCCAATAGCCACGTTTAGGATGCCACTAGGTACACTGACTGTTTGCTAGTATAATGGCTTAGTTAAAAAAAGTTGGAGTGTGCAATGCAGGCAGACGTGCTGCAAATATCTTTACAATAGTGTGACTAGACAAAAGTCCAATAGCCACGTTTAGGATGCCACTAGGTACACTGACTGTTTGCTAGTATAATGGCTTAGTTAAAAAAAGTTGGAGTGTGCAATGCAGGCAGACTTGCTGCAAATATCTTTACAATAGTGTGAATAGACAAAAGTCCAATAGCCACGTTTAGGATGCCACTAGGTACACTGACTGTTTGCTAGTATAATGGCTTAGTTAAAAAAAGTTGGAGTGTGCAATGCAGGCAGACATGCTGCAAATATCTTTCCACTAGTTTGAGTGGACAAAAGTACAATAGCCACGTTTAGGATGCCACTAGGTACACTGACTGTTTGCTAGTATAATGGCTTAGTTAAAAAAAGTTGGAGTGTGCAATGCAGGCAGACTTGCTGCAAATATCTTTACAATAGTGTGAATAGACAAAAGTCCAATAGCCACGTTTAGGATGCCACTAGGTACACTGACTGTTTGCTAGTATAATGGCTTAGTTAAAAAAAGTTGGAGTGTGCAATGCAGGCAGACATGCTGCAAATATCTTTCCACTAGTTTGAGTAGACAAAAGTACAATAGCCACGTTTAGGATGCCACTAGGTACACTGACTGTTTGCTAGTATAATGGCTTAGTTAAAAAAAGTTGGAGTGTGCAATGCAGGCAGACATGCTGCAAATATCTTTCCACTAGTGTGACTACACAAAAGTACAATAGCCACGTTTAGGATGCCACTAGGTACACTGACTGTTTGCTAGTATAATGGCTTAGTTAAAAAAGTTGGAGTGTGCAATGCAGGCAGACGTGCTGCAAATATCTTTACAAAAGTGTGAATAGACAAAAGTCCAATAGCCACGTTTAGGATGCCACTAGGTACACTGACTGTTTGCTAGTATAATGGCTTAGTTTAAAAAAGTTGGAGTGTGCAATGCAGGCAGACATGCTGCAAATATCTTTCCACTAGTTTGAGTAGACAAAAGTCCAATAGCCACGTTTAGGATGCCACTAGGTACACTGACTGTTTGCTAGTATAATGGCTTAGTTAAAAAAAGTTGGAGTGTGCAATGCAGGCAGACGTGCTCTGCAAATGTCTTTGCACTAGTGGGACTATAGCAAAGTCCAATAGCCACGTTTAGGATGCCACTAGGTACACTGACTGTTTGCTAGCATAATGGCTTAGTTATAATGAGTTGGAGTGTGCAGAGGACAGGAGGGTACAGTGCCAGGATTGTGGGGCTCTGGGTAGAGGAATGGAAGCCTGCCTTTCTATTCCCTCCTAATGGTGAAATGCAGCGACGAAATCCCTGACCTTGGCTACACAGACGCTGTCTCTGTTTTCAGGACCTGTCACCTATGGCTCTCTGACCCTGCCGGTTTGAGCCCTTAAAAGGACTGATAGAAAGTGCTCTCCCTAAGCTGTCTAACGCTGTGTATGGAGCGCATACAGCTGTATCGGCGATAGGACTCAGGAGGACGGAGCTGCGACAGTGATGTCTGACACCAAAGACGCAGAAGAGATAATGGCTAGAGATGAGCGAACCGGTCGCGGTTCGGCTCGAGTTCAGTTCGCCGAACGGGGATCCCGTTCGAGTTCGGTTCGTCGAACGTTCGACGAACCAAACTCGAACCTATAGGCTATAATGGGAGGCAATCACAAACACATAAAAATGCATTATAAATGTACACAAACAGTTAATAAACATTGCCATAACACTTACCGGTCCCCGCGATCCCTTCTGCACTCTGTCTCCTGCCGCTATTCCATCCGATGATCGCTGAATGCTCCTGGTGACCGACACTACAGCAGTGAAGCAGGACCTATCGTGATGTCAAAATAGCCATGTGACCAGTCACGTGGCTATTATCTCATTGGCTACAGACTGGTCACATGACTATGACGCGTCATGTAGGACCTGCGAGTGCATCTCTCCGGTACACGGTGCACATATGTGTATCGCCGTGTACCGGCGACATGCTCTAGCACACGGTCGACTCCCCATTCCGTTAGGGACCGGCTGACACAGCCGGTCATTAAACGAGGTTGCCATAGCAACGCAGTTAGCGGTGACATCACCGCTAACCGCGGCTCTGAGAGCACCGTTGCTATGGTAACGCGTCTATCAGCGTTACCGCTAGCAGCACTGATCACTCACGGAGTGAAGGCTGCACGCTGCTTCCCGATTGTAGTGAGGATTGTAGTGAGGATGGAGGTTCCTCAGCCCCAAGTGATGAGCTGGGTAAACTCATCCTCACTACAATCGTCACTACTACTACACTAGTGAGGATTGTAGTGAGGATGAGGTTCCTCAGCCCCGAATGATGAGCTGGGTAAACTCATCCTCACTACAATCGTCTCTACTACTACACTAGTGAGGATTAGAGTTGAGCG
Source organism: Anomaloglossus baeobatrachus (assembly GCF_048569485.1). Lineage (NCBI taxonomy): Eukaryota > Metazoa > Chordata > Amphibia > Anura > Aromobatidae > Anomaloglossus > Anomaloglossus baeobatrachus. The sequence continues at coordinate 102,270,619 of NC_134361.1, forward strand.
CGGTTCGTGGGTTCGTGGTTCTCCAGTTCTAGGCTCGAGTGATTTTGGGGCCTGTTCTAGATTGAACTAGAACTCGAGCTTTTTGCAAAAGCTCGATAGTTCTAGAAACGTTCGAGAACGGTTTTAGCAGCAAAAAACCAGCTAAATCCTAGCTTGGTTTCTGCTGTAATAGTGTAAGTCACTCTGTGAATCACACTATTATGACATTTCAGTGTATAGTGTGCGTGAACAGCGCCTTCAGATCACTGCTGTTTCTATAACGGCGATCGCCTATTTTTTTTTTTTTTCTTGTCTTCCTTCCCTAAGCGCGCGCGTCTTGTGGGGCGGGCCAGCATGTCAGCCAATCCCAGACACACACACAGCTAAGTGGACTTTGAGCCAGAGAAGCAACGGCATGTGTGATAGGATGTCCATGTCACATGTCCCTGCATTATAAAACCGGACATTTTCTTCCAGGACGCCATTATCTGCCTTCTGCGTCTTTGGTGTCAGACATCACTGTCGCAGCTCCGTCCTCCTGAGTCCTATCGCCGATACAGCTGTATGCGCTGCATACACAGCGTTAGACAGCTTAGGGAGAGCACTTTATAGCAGTCCTTTTAAGGGCTCAAACCGGCAGGGTCAGAGTTAAGGTGACAGGTCCTGAAAACAGAGACAGCGTCTGTGTAGCCAAGGTCAGGGATTTCCTCCCTGCATTTCCCTATTAGGAGGGATAGAAAGGCAGGCTTCCATTCCTCTACCCAGAGCCCCAAAATCCTGGCACTGTACCCTCGTGTCCTCTGCATACTCCAACTCATTATAACTAAGCCATTATACTAGCAAACACTCAGTGTACCTAGTGGCATCCTATCTGTGGCTATTGGACTTTGCTATAGTCCCACTAGTGCAAAGCCATTTGCAGAGCGCATCTGCCTGCGTTACACACTCCAACTCATATAACTAAGCCATTATACTAGCAAACACTCAGTGTACCTAGTGGCATCCTATACGTGGCTATTGGACTTTGCTATAGTCCCACTAGTGCAAAGACATTTGCAGAGCGCATCTGCCTGCATTGCACACTCCAACTCATAACTAAGCCATTATACTAGCAAACACTCAGTGTACCTAGTGGCATCCTATACGTGGCTATTGGACTTTGCTATAGTCCCACTAGTGCAAAGACATTTGCAGAGCGCATCTGCCTGCGTTGCACACTCCAACTCATAACTAAGCCATTATACTAGCAAACACTCAGTGTACCTAGTGGCATCCTATACGTGGCTATTGGACTTTGCTATAGTCCCACTAGTGCAAAGACATTTGCAGAGCGCATCTGCCTGCGTTGCACACTCCAACTCATATAACTAAGCCATTATACTAGCAAACACTCAGTGTACCTAGTGGCATCCTATACGTGGCTATTGGACTTTGCTATAGTCCCACTAGTGCAAAGACATTTGCAGAGCGCGTCTGCCTGCATTGCACACTCCAACTCATAACTAAGCCATTATACTAGCAAACACTCAGTGTACCTAGTGGCATCCTATACGTGGCTATTGGACTTTGCTATAGTCCCACTAGTGCAAAGACATTTGCAGAGCGCATCTGCCTGCATTGCACACTCCAACTCATAACTAAGCCATTATACTAGCAAACACTCAGTGTACCTAGTGACATCCTATCTGTGGCTATTGGACTTTGCTATAGTCCCACTAGTGCAAAGACATTTGCAGAGCGCATCTGCCTGCGTTGCACACTCCAACTCATATAACTAAGCCATTATACTAGCAAACACTCAGTGTACCTAGTGGCATCCTATACGTGGCTATTGGACTTTGCTATAGTCCCACTAGTGCAAAGACATTTGCAGAGCGCATCTGCCTGCATTGCACACTCCAACTCATAACTAAGCCATTATACTAGCAAACACTCAGTGTACCTAGTGGCATCCTATCTGTGGCTATTGGACTTTGCTATAGTCCAACTAGTGCAAAGCCATTTGCAGAGCGCATCTGCCTGCGTTACACACTCCAGCTCATATAACTAAGCCATTATACTAGCAAACACTCAGTGTACCTAGTGGCATCCTATACGTGGCTATTGGACTTTGCTATAGTCCCACTAGTGCAAAGACATTTGCAGAGCGCATCTGCCTGCATTGCACACTCCAATTCATAACTAAGCCATTATACTAGCAAACACTCAGTGTACCTAGTGGCATCCTATACGTGGCTATTGGACTTTGCTAAAGTCCCACTAGTGCAAAGACATTTGCAGAGCGCATCTGCCTGCATTGCACACTCCAACTCATAACTAAGCCATTATACTAGCAAACACTCAGTGTACCTAGTGGCATCCTATCTGTGGCTATTGGACTTTGCTATAGTCCCACTAGTGCAAAGACATTTGCAGAGCGCATCTGCCTGCGTTGCACACTCCAACTCATATAACTAAGCCATTATACTAGCAAACACTCAGTGTACCTAGTGGCATCCTATACGTGGCTATTGGACTTTGCTATAGTCCCACTAGTGCAAAGACATTTGCAGAGCGCATCTGCCTGCATTGCACACTCCAACTCAAAACTAAGCATTATACTAGCAAACACTCAGTGTACCTAGTGGCATCCTATACGTGGCTATTGGACTTTGCTATAGTCCCACTAGTGCAAAGACATTTGCAGAGCGCATCTGCCTGCATTGCACACTCCAACTCATATAACTAAGCCATTATACTAGCAAACACTCAGTGTACCTAGTGGCATCCTATACGTGGCTATTGGACTTTGCTATAGTCCCACTAGTGCCAAGACATTTGCAGAGCGCATCTGCCTGCATTGCACACTCCAACTCATAACTAAGCCATTATACTAGCAAACACTCAGTGTACCTAGTGGCATCCTATACGTGACTATTGGACTTTGCTATAGTCCCACTAGTGCAAAGACATTTGCAGAGCGCATCTGCCTGCATTGCACACTCCAACTCATAACTAAGCCATTATACTAGCAAACACTCAGTGTACCTAGTGGCATCCTATCTGTGGCTATTGGACTTTGCTATAGTCCCACTAGTGCAAAGACATTTGCAGAGCGCATCTGCCTGCGTTGCACACTCCAACTCATATAACTAAGCCATTATACTAGCAAACACTCAGTGTACCTAGTGGCATCCTATACGTGGCTATTGGACTTTGCTATAGTCCCACTAGTGCAAAGACATTTGCAGAGCGCATCTGCCTGCGTTGCACACTCCAACTCATATAACTAAGCCATTATACTAGCAAACACTCAGTGTACCTAGTGGCATCCTATACGTGGCTATTGGACTTTGCTATAGTCCCACTAGTGCAAAGACATTTGCAGAGCGCATCTGCCTGCATTGCACACTCCAACTCATAACTAAGCCATTATACTAGCAAACACTCAGTGTACCTAGTGGCATCCTATACGTGGCTATTGGACTTTGCTATAGTCCCACTAGTGCAAAGACATTTGCAGAGCGCATCTGCCTGCATTGCACACTCCAACTCATAACTAAGCCATTATACTAGCAAACACTCAGTGTACCTAGTGGCATCCTATCTGTGGCTATTGGACTTTGCTATAGTCCCACTAGTGCAAAGACATTTGCAGAGCGCATCTGCCTGCGTTGCACACTCCAACTCATATAACTAAGCCATTATACTAGCAAACACTCAGTGTACCTAGTGGCATCCTATATGTGGCTATTGGACTTTGCTATAGTCCCACTAGTGCAAAGACATTTGCAGAGCGCATCTGCCTGCATTGCACACTCCAACTCATAACTAAGCCATTATACTAGCAAACACTCAGTGTACCTAGTGGCATCCTATACGTGGCTATTGGACTTTGCTATAGTCCCACTAGTGCAAAGACATTTGCAGAGCGCATCTGCCTGCATTGCACACTCCAACTCATAACTAAGCCATTATACTAGCAAACACTCAGTGTACCTAGTGGCATCCTATCTGTGGCTATTGGACTTTGCTATAGTCCCACTAGTGCAAAGACATTTGCAGAGCGCATCTGCCTGCCTTGCCCACTCCAACTCATATAACTAAGCCATTATACTAGCAAACACTCAGTGTACCTAGTGGCATCCTATCTGTGGCTATTGGACTTTGCTATAGTCCCACTAGTGCAAAGACATTTGCAGAGCGCATCTGCCTGCGTTGCACACTCCAACTCATATAACTAAGCAATTTTACTACCAAACACTCAGTGTACCTAGTGGCATCCTATACGTGGCTATTGGACTTTGCTATAGTCCCACTAGTGCAAAGACATTTGCAGAGCGCATCTGCCTGCATTGCACACTCCAACTCATAACTAAGCCATTATACTAGCAAACACTCAGTGTACCTAGTGGCATCCTATCTGTGGCTATTGGACTTTGCTATAGTCCCACTAGTGCAAAGACATTTGCAGAGCGCATCTGCCTGCGTTGCCCACTCCAACTCATATAACTAAGCCATTATACTAGCAAACACTCAGTGTACCTAGTGGCATCCTATCTGTGGCTATTGGACTTTGCTATAGTCCCACTAGTGCAAAGACATTTGCAGAGCGCATCTGCCTGCGTTGCACACTCCAACTCATATAACTAAGCCATTATACTAGCAAACACTCAGTGTACCTAGTGGCATCCTATCTGTGACTATTGGACTTTGCTATAGTCCCACTAGTGCAAAGACATTTGCAGAGCGCATCTGCCTGCGTTGCACACTCCAACTCATATAACTAAGCCATTATACTAGCAAACACTCAGTGTACCTAGTGGCATCCTATACGTGGCTATTGGACTTTGCTATAGTCCCACTAGTGCAAAGACATTTGCAGAGCACGTCTGCCTGCATTGCACACTCCAACTCATAACTAAGCCATTATACTAGCAAACACTCAGTGTACCTAGTGGCATCCTATATGTGGCTATTGGACTTTGCTATAGTCCCACTAGTGCAAAGACATTTGCAGAGCGCATCTGCCTGCATTGCACACTCCAACTCATAACTAAGCCATTATACTAGCAAACACTCAGTGTACCTAGTGGCATCCTATCTGTGGCTATTGGACTTTGCTATAGTCCCACTAGTGCAAAGACATTTGCAGAGCGCATCTGCCTGCGTTGCACACTCCAACTCATATAACTAAGCCATCATACTAGCAAACACTCAGTGTACCTAGTGGCATCCTATACGTGGCTATTGGACTTTGCTATAGTCCCACTAGTGCAAAGACATTTGCAGAGCGCATCTGCCTGCGTTGCACACTCCAACTCATATAACTAAGCCATTATACTAGCAAACACTCAGTGTACCTAGTGGCATCCTATACGTGGCTATTGGACTTTGCTATAGTCCCACTAGTGCAAAGACATTTGCAGAGCGCATCTGCCTGCATTGCACACTCCAACTCATAACTAAGCCATTATACTAGCAAACACTCAGTGTACCTAGTGGCATCCTATCTGTGGCTATTGGACTTTGCTATAGTCCCACTAGTGCAAAGACATTTGCAGAGCGCATCTGCCTGCGTTGCACACTCCAACTCATATAACTAAGCAATTTTACTACCAAACACTCAGTGTACCTAGTGGCATCCTATACGTGGCTATTGGACTTTGCTATAGTCCAACTAGTGCAAAGACATTTGCAGAGCGCATCTGCCTGCATTGCACACTCCAACTCATAACTAAGCCATTATACTAGCAAACACTCAGTGTACCTAGTGGCATCCTATCTGTGGCTATTGGACTTTGCTATAGTCCCACTAGTGCAAAGACATTTGCAGAGCGCATCTGCCTGCGTTGCACACTCCAACTCATATAACTAAGCCATTATACTAGCAAACACTCAGTGTACCTAGTGGCATCCTATCTGTGACTATTGGACTTTGCTATAGTCCCACTAGTGCAAAGACATTTGCAGAGCGCAACTGCCTGCGTTGCACACTCCAACTCATATAACTAAGCCATTATACTAGCAAACACTCAGTGTACCTAGTGGCATCCTATACGTGGCTATTGGACTTTGCTATAGTCCCACTAGTGCAAAGACATTTGCAGAGCGCATCTGCCTGCATTGCACACTCCAACTCATAACTAAGCCATTATACTAGCAAACACTCAGTGTACCTAGTGGCATCCTATATGTGGCTATTGGACTTTGCTATAGTCCCACTAGTGCAAAGACATTTGCAGAGCGCATCTGCCTGCATTGCACACTCCAACTCATAACTAAGCCATTATACTAGCAAACACTCAGTGTACCTAGTGGCATCCTATCTGTGGCTATTGGACTTTGCTATAGTCCCACTAGTGCAAAGACATTTGCAGAGCGCATCTGCCTGCGTTGCACACTCCAACTCATATAACTAAGCCATTATACTAGCAAACACTCAGTGTACCTAGTGGCATCCTATACGTGGCTATTGGACTTTGCTATAGTCCCACTAGTGCAAAGACATTTGCAGAGCGCATCTGCCTGCGTTGCACACTCCAACTCATATAACTAAGCCATTATACTAGCAAACACTCAGTGTACCTAGTGGCATCCTATACGTGGCTATTGGACTTTGCTATAGTCCCACTAGTGCAAAGACATTTGCAGAGCGCATCTGCCTGCATTGCACACTCCAACTCATAACTAAGCCATTATACTAGCAAACACTCAGTGTACCTAGTGGCATCCTATCTGTGGCTATTGGACTTTGCTATAGTCCCACTAGTGCAAAGACATTTGCAGAGCGCATCTGCCTGCATTGCACACTCCAACTCATAACTAAGCCATTATACTAGCAAACACTCAGTGTACCTAGTGGCATCCTATACGTGGCTATTGGACTTTGCTATAGTCCCACTAGTGCAAAGACATTTGCAGAGCGCATCTGCCTGCATTGCACACTCCAACTCATAACTAAGCCATTATACTAGCAAACACTCAGTGTACCTAGTGGCATCCTATCTGTGGCTATTGGACTTTGCTATAGTCCCACTAGTGGAAAGACATTTGCAGAGCGCATCTGCCTGCCTTGCCCACTCCAACTCATATAACTAAGCCATTATACTAGCAAACACTCAGTGTACCTAGTGGCATCCTATCTGTGGCTATTGGACTTTGCTATAGTCCCACTAGTGCAAAGACATTTGCAGAGCGCATCTGCCTGCGTTGCACACTCCAACTCATATAACTAAGCAATTTTACTACCAAACACTCAGTGTACCTAGTGGCATCCTATACGTGGCTATTGGACTTTGCTATAGTCCCACTAGTGCAAAGACATTTGCAGAGCGCATCTGCCTGCATTGCACACTCCAACTCATAACTAAGCCATTATACTAGCAAACACTCAGTGTACCTAGTGGCATCCTATCTGTGGCTATTGGACTTTGCTATAGTCCCACTAGTGCAAAGACATTTGCAGAGCGCATCTGCCTGCGTTGCCCACTCCAACTCATATAACTAAGCCATTATACTAGCAAACACTCAGTGTACCTAGTGGCATCCTATCTGTGGCTATTGGACTTTGCTATAGTCCCACTAGTGCAAAGACATTTGCAGAGCGCATCTGCCTGCGTTGCACACTCCAACTCATATAACTAAGCCATTATACTAGCAAACACTCAGTGTACCTAGTGGCATCCTATCTGTGACTATTGGACTTTGCTATAGTCCCACTAGTGCAAAGACATTTGCAGAGCGCATCTGCCTGCGTTGCACACTCCAACTCATATAACTAAGCCATTATACTAGCAAACACTCAGTGTACCTAGTGGCATCCTATACGTGGCTATTGGACTTTGCTATAGTCCCACTAGTGCAAAGACATTTGCAGAGCGCATCTGCCTGCATTGCACACTCCAACTCATAACTAAGCCATTATACTAGCAAACACTCAGTGTACCTAGTGGCATCCTATATGTGGCTATTGGACTTTGCTATAGTCCCACTAGTGCAAAGACATTTGCAGAGCGCATCTGCCTGCATTGCACACTCCAACTCATAACTAAGCCATTATACTAGCAAACACTCAGTGTACCTAGTGGCATCCTATCTGTGGCTATTGGACTTTGCTATAGTCCCACTAGTGCAAAGACATTTGCAGAGCGCATCTGCCTGCGTTGCACACTCCAACTCATATAACTAAGCCATTATACTAGCAAACACTCAGTGTACCTAGTGGCATCCTATACGTGGCTATTGGACTTTGCTATAGTCCCACTAGTGCAAAGACATTTGCAGAGCGCATCTGCCTGCGTTGCACACTCCAACTCATATAACTAAGCCATTATACTAGCAAACACTCAGTGTACCTAGTGGCATCCTATACGTGGCTATTGGACTTTGCTATAGTCCCACTAGTGCAAAGACATTTGCAGAGCGCATCTGCCTGCATTGCACACTCCAACTCATAACTAAGCCATTATACTAGCAAACACTCAGTGTACCTAGTGGCATCCTATCTGTGGCTATTGGACTTTGCTATAGTCCCACTAGTGCAAAGACATTTGCAGAGCGCATCTGCCTGCGTTGCACACTCCAACTCATATAACTAAGCCATTATACTAGCACACACTCAGTGTACCTAGTGGCATCCTATACGTGGCTATTGGACTTTGCTATAGTCCCACTAGTGCAAAGACATTTGCAGAGCGCATCTGCCTGCATTGCACACTCCAACTCATAACTAAGCCATTATACTAGCAAACACTCAGTGTACCTAGTGGCATCCTATACGTGGCTATTGGACTTTGCTATAGTCCCACTAGTGCAAAGACATTTGCAGAGCGCATCTGCCTGCGTTGCACACTCCAACTCATATAACTAAGCCATTATACTAGCAAACACTCAGTGTACCTAGTGGCATCCTATACGTGGCTATTGGACTTTGCTATAGTCCCACTAGTGCAAAGACATTTGCAGAGCGCATCTGCCTGCATTGCACACTCCAACTCATAACTAAGCCATTATACTAGCAAACACTCAGTGTACCTAGTGGCATCCTATCTGTGGCTATTGGACTTTGCTATAGTCCCACTAGTGCAAAGACATTTGCAGAGCGCATCTGCCTGCGTTGCACACTCCAACTCATATAACTAAGCCATTATACTAGCAAACACTCAGTGTACCTAGTGGCATCCTATACGTGGCTATTGGACTTTGCTATAGTCCCACTAGTGCAAAGACATTTGCAGAGCGCATCTGCCTGCATTGCACACTCCAACTCATAACTAAGCCATTATACTAGCAAACACTCAGTGTACCTAGTGGCATCCTATCTGTGGCTATTGGACTTTGCTATAGTCCCACTAATGCAAAGACATTTGCAGAGCGCATCTGCCTGCGTTGCACACTCCAACTCATATAACTAAGCCATTATACTAGCAAACACTCAGTGTACCTAGTGGCATCCTATACGTGGCTATTGGACTTTGCTATAGTCCCACTAGTGCAAAGACATTTGCAGAGCGCATCTGCCTGCGTTGCACACTCCAACTCATATAACTAAGCCATTATACTAGCAAACACTCAGTGTACCTAGTGGCATCCTATACGTGGCTATTGGACTTTGCTATAGTCCCACTAGTGCAAAGACATTTGCAGAGCGCATCTGCCTGCATTGCACACTCCAACTCATATAACTAAGCCATTATACTAGCAAACACTCAGTGTACCTAGTGGCATCCTATACGTGGCTATTGGACTTTGCTATAGTCCCACTAGTGCAAAGACATTTGCAGAGCGCATCTGCCTGCATTGCACACTCTAACTCATAACTAAGTCATTATACTAGCAAACACTCAGTGTACCTAGTGGCATCCTATCTGTGGCTATTGGACTTTGCTATAGTCCCACTAGTGCAAAGACATTTGCAGAGCGCATCTGCCTGCGTTGCACACTCCAACTCATATAACTAAGCCATTATACTAGCAAACACTCAGTGTACCTAGTGGCATCCTATACGTGGCTATTGGACTTTGCTATAGTCCCACTAGTGCAAAGACATTTGCAGAGCGCATCTGCCTGCATTGCACACTCCAACTCATAACTAAGCCATTATACTAGCAAACACTCAGTGTACCTAGTGGCATCCTATCTGTGGCTATTGGACTTTGCTATAGTCCCACTAGTGCAAAGACATTTGCAGAGCGCATCTGCCTGCGTTGCACACTCCAACTCATATAACTAAGCCATTATACTAGCAAACACTCAGTGTACCTAGTGGCATCCTATACGTGGCTATTGGACTTTGCTATAGTCCCACTAGTGCAAAGACATTTGCAGAGCGCATCTGCCTGCATTGCACACTCCAACTCATAACTAAGCCATTATACTAGCAAACACTCAGTGTACCTAGTGGCATCCTATCTGTGGCTATTGGACTTTGCTATAGTCCCACTAATGCAAAGACATTTGCAGAGCGCATCTGCCTGCGTTGCACACTCCAACTCATATAACTAAGCCATTATACTAGCAAACACTCAGTGTACCTAGTGGCATCCTATACGTGGCTATTGGACTTTGCTATAGTCCCACTAGTGCAAAGACATTTGCAGAGCGCATCTGCCTGCGTTGCACACTCCAACTCATATAACTAAGCCATTATACTAGCAAACACTCAGTGTACCTAGTGGCATCCTATACGTGGCTATTGGACTTTGCTATAGTCCCACTAGTGCAAAGACATTTGCAGAGCGCATCTGCCTGCATTGCACACTCCAACTCATATAACTAAGCCATTATACTAGCAAACACTCAGTGTACCTAGTGGCATCCTATACGTGGCTATTGGACTTTGCTATAGTCCCACTAGTGCAAAGACATTTGCAGAGCGCATCTGCCTGCATTCCACACTCCAACTCATAACTAAGCCATTATACTAGCAAACACTCAGTGTACCTAGTGGCATCCTATCTGTGGCTATTGGACTTTGCTATAGTCCCACTAGTGCAAAGACATTTGCAGAGCGCATCTGCCTGCGTTGCACACTCCAACTCATATAACTAAGCCATTATACTAGCAAACACTCAGTGTACCTAGTGGCATCCTATACGTGGCTATTGGACTTTGCTATAGTCCCACTAGTGCAAAGACATTTGCAGAGCGCATCTGCCTGCATTGCACACTCCAACTCATAACTAAGCCATTATACTAGCAAACACTCAGTGTACCTAGTGGCATCCTATACGTGGCTATTGGACTTTGCTATAGTCCCACTAGTGCAAAGACATTTGCAGAGCGCATCTGCCTGCATTGCACACTCCAACTCATAACTAAGCCATTATACTAGCAAACACTCAGTGTACCTAGTGGCATCCTATCTGTGGCTATTGGACTTTGCTATAGTCCCACTAGTGCAAAGACATTTGCAGAGCGCATCTGCCTGCGTTGCACACTCCAACTCATATAACTAAGCCATTATACTAGCAAACACTCAGTGTACCTAGTGGCATCCTATACGTGGCTATTGGACTTTGCTATAGTCCCACTAGTGCAAAGACATTTGCAGAGCGCATCTGCCTGCATTGCACACTCCAACTCATAACTAAGCCATTATACTAGCAAACACTCAGTGTACCTAGTGGCATCCTATCTGTGGCTATTGGACTTTGCTATAGTCCCACTAGTGCAAAGACATTTGCAGAGCGCATCTGCCTGCGTTGCACACTCCAACTCATATAACTAAGCCATTATACTAGCAAACACTCAGTGTACCTAGTGGCATCCTATACGTGGCTATTGGACTTTGCTAAAGTCCCACTAGTGCAAAGACATTTGCAGAGCGCATCTGCCTGCATTGCACACTCCAACTCATAACTAAGCCATTATACTAGCAAACACTCAGTGTACCTAGTGGCATCCTATCTGTGGCTATTGGACTTTGCTATAGTCCCACTAGTGCAAAGACATTTGCAGAGCGCATCTGCCTGCGTTGCACACTCCAACTCATATAACTAAGCCATTATACTAGCAAACACTCAGTGTACCTAGTGGCATCCTATCTGTGGCTATTGGACTTTGCTATAGTCCCACTAGTGCAAAGACATTTGCAGAGCGCATCTGCCTGCGTTGCACACTCCAACTCATATAACTAAGCCATTATACTAGCAAACACTCAGTGTACCTAGTGGCATCCTATACGTGGCTATTGGACTTTGCTATAGTCCCACTAGTGCAAAGACATTTGCAGAGCGCATCTGCCTGCATTGCACACTCTAACTCATAACTAAGCCATTATACTAGCAAACACTCAGTGTACCTAGTGGCATCCTATACGTGGCTATTGGACTTTGCTATAGTCCCACTAGTGCAAAGACATTTGCAGAGCGCATCTGCCTGCATTGCACACTCCAACTCATAACTAAGCCATTATACTAGCAAACACTCAGTGTACCTAGTGGCATCCTATACGTGGCTATTGGACTTTGCTATAGTCCCACTAGTGCAAAGACATTTGCAGAGCGCATCTGCCTGCGTTGCACACTCCAACTCATATAACTAAGCCATTATACTAGCAATTTTTTCTGCCAGTTTAAGGGCCGTAGTTGCATTGTCAGGGATATTTATTCTTTATTATTCTGCTGTTAATAAAGCTAGACCACCACTGCAATCTTCACCACCTCTCAATTTTTACTACCACATTTTCAGTCCACAATCTTGTCGCAATCAACATGAGTGGCAAAATGACAGATGCTGGTGGAAAGGGGAAGAGGCGTGGTGGAAAAGGCAAAAAAGGTTTTGTCTGTGGGGAAGGTGGCAAAGCTCCATTATCATCTGCTGAAGATAGACCATCTACCAGCAAAAGTAAGATGTCTACTACTTACCGTGGACAATCCGATGTGCTCCCTTTTTTACGGACACGAACAACAGGAAGAAAGGTAGATGATGGGCAAAAAAGGAAAATGCTTGAATGGATCTCAAGTGGTCCAACTAGTGCCCTCTCAGCCACTTCAAGTACCGCATCCAAAAAACACCAGTCCTCTGAGTTGTCATCCCAATCACACTTGATTTCTCCCAGCTCTGAAGTCTCCATCAGCCCTGCACAGTATGGTGGAACTGAGATGGCTGAGTCTGCAGAGCTGTTCAGTCACACTATAGCCTGGGAATCAGAGGTCTGCTCCCAAGCTACAGTGAGTACAGAACAGGAAATGGTCTGCAGTGATGCCCAGAACCTTTGTGACTCTGATTCAGGCCGTGAGGACCAAGTTTCTGAGCATAATGTTGACCCTTTGTCACAAACTGTAACACCTGTGGTTATAGACAATGAGGAACATACTGATGAAGATGAGACACAGATACCCGATTGGGATGACAACTTAAATATTCGGTCAGGGCAAGAAGAGGCTCGGTCTGAGGGGGAGGGGAGTGCAAACACAACAATTGATGATGAAGTTCTAGATCCCACCTACTGTCAACCCCCAGTCAGGCACTCGAGGAGGTCAACAGAGGCGGTGGAGGAGGATGCAACCGACGACGAAGTTACCTTGCGCCTTCCTGGACAGAGTCGGAGCACTGGTAGCACGTCTACAACTGCATCCTCAGCCACCACTCTGCCTATGAGCATTATTCGGGGTGGATCAACAGGTCATATGGCCTCTAAGCCTTGCCTAGCCTGGTCCTTTTTTGACATAGCAAAAGATCGCCCAAATTATGTGATCTGTAAACTTTGTCATGATTCTCTTAGTAGAGGTCAAAACCTCAGCAGTTTGAAAACTTCTTCCATGAATCAACAAAGAGCCAGCACCAATGTGCACTAAGGCATCAAATATTCCAAACTGCATTATAAAAAATTTTTTTGAGATTTTTGGCAAAAAATTGCAATTTCTTGAGCTGCTTCGCCACGTCACGGCAAATCTCATTTGAAGCAGTCCTACACTAAAATATTTTTATAAAATGTGCCATGCGGCCTCACATATAAATAGCAGAACTGCTCTCCGCAGCACTCACCTGGTCTATTGCAGTCCCGTACCCATGACTGAGTCATGGCTGTGGGCGGGACAGGTCCAAGCAAATGCTGCATGAAGTATATATATAGCCTGTGGACAAAGCCTGATGACCCAATGTGAACAGTCACCAAACGCCAAAATCTATACAGATGGAATACATCCCAAATTGGGGTGCATAGCAAGGTGGAGGTCAACCACCGACCAATTCAACAAAGAAACAACAAAGAGCCAGCACCAATGTGCACTAAGGCATCAAATATTCCAAACTGCATTATAAAAAATTTTTTTGAGATTTTTGGCAAAAAATTGCAATTTCTTGAGCTGCTTCGCCACGTCACGGCAAATCTCATTTGAAGCAGTCCTACACTAAAATATTTTTATAAAATGTGCCATGCGGCCTCACATATAAATAGCAGAACTGCTCTCTGCAGCACTCACCTGGTCTATTGCAGTCCCGTACCCATGACTGAGTCATGGCTGTGGGCGGGACAGGTCCAAGCAAATGCTGCATGAAGTATATATATAGCCTGTGGACAAAGCCTGATGACCCAATGTGAACAGTCACCAAACGCCAAAATCTATACAGATGGAATACATCCCAAATTGGGGTGCATAGCAAGGTGGAGGTCAACCACCGACCAATTCAACAAAGAAACAACAAAGAGCCAGCACCAATGTGCACTAAGGCATCAAATATTCCAAACTGCATTATAAAAAATTTTTTTGAGATTTTTGGCAAAAAATTGCAATTTCTTGAGCTGCTTCGCCACGTCACGGCAAATCTCATTTGAAGCAGTCCTACACTAAAATATTTTTATAAAATGTGCCATGCGGCCTCACATATAAATAGCAGAACTGCTCTCCGCAGCACTCACCTGGTCTATTGCAGTCCCGTACCCATGACTGAGTCATGGCTGTGGGCGGGACAGGTCCAAGCAAATGCTGCATGAAGTATATATATAGCCTGTGGACAAAGCCTGATGACCCAATGTGAACAGTCACCAAACGCCAAAATCTATACAGATGGAATACATCCCAAATTGGGGTGCATAGCAAGGTGGAGGTCAACCACCGACCAATTCAACAAAGAAACAACAAAGAGCCAGCACCAATGTGCACTAAGGCATCAAATATTCCAAACTGCATTATAAAAAATTTTTTTGAGATTTTTGGCAAAAAATTGCAATTTCTTGAGCTGCTTCGCCACGTCACGGCAAATCTCATTTGAAGCAGTCCTACACTAAAATATTTTTATAAAATGTGCCATGCGGCCTCACATATAAATAGCAGAACTGCTCTCCGCAGCACTCACCTGGTCTATTGCAGTCCCGTACCCATGACTGAGTCATGGCTGTGGGCGGGACAGGTCCAAGCAAATGCTGCATGAAGTATATATATAGCCTGTGGACAAAGCCTGATGACCCAATGTGAACAGTCACCAAACGCCAAAATCTATACAGATGGAATACATCCCAAATTGGGGTGCATAGCAAGGTGGAGGTCAACCACCGACCAATTCAACAAAGAAACAACAAAGAGCCAGCACCAATGTGCACTAAGGCATCAAATATTCCAAACTGCATTATAAAAAATTTTTTTGAGATTTTTGGATGTATTCCATCTGTATAGATTTTGGCGTTTGGTGACTGTTCACATTGGGTCATCAGGTTTTGTCCACAGGCTATATATATACTTCATGCAGCATTTGCTTGGACCTGTCCCGCCCACAGCCATGACTCAGTCATGGGTACGGGACTGCAATAGACCAGGTGAGTGCTGCTGAGAGCAGTTCTGCTATTTATATGTGAGGCCGCATGGCACATTTTATAAAAATATTTTAGTGTAGGACTGCTTCAAATGAGATTTGCCGTGACGTGTCGAAGCAGCTCAAGAAATTGCAATTTTTTGCCAAAAATCTCAAAAAAAAAAAAAAAATTTTTATAATGCAGTTTGGAATATTTGATGCCTTAGTGCACATTGGTGCTGGCTTTTTGTTGTTTCTTTGTTGAATTGGTCGGTGGTTGACCTCCACCTTGCTATGCACCCCAATTTGGGATGTATTCCATCTGTATAGATTTTGGCGTTTGGTGACTGTTCACATTGGGTCATCAGGCTTTGTCCACAGGCTATATATATACTTCATGCAGCATTTGCTTGGACCTGTCCCGCCCACAGCCATGACTCAGTCATGGGTACGGGACTGCAATAGACCAGGTGAGTGCTGCTGAGAGCAGTTCTGCTATTTATATGTGAGGCCGCATGGCACATTTTATAAAAATATTTTAGTGTAGGACTGCTTCAAATGAGATTTGCCGTGACGTGGCGAAGCAGCTCAAGAAATTGCAATTTTTTGCCAAAAATCTCAAAAAAAAAAAAAAAAAAAAAAAAAATTTTATAATGCAGTTTGGAATATTTGATGCCTTAGTGCACATTGGTGCTGGCTTTTTGTTGTTTCTTTGTTGAATTGGTCGGTGGTTGACCTCCACCTTGCTATGCACCCCAATTTGGGATGTATTCCATCTGTATAGATTTTGGCGTTTGGTGACTGTTCACATTGGGTCATCAGGCTTTGTCCGCAGGCTATATATATACTTCATGCAGCATTTGCTTGGACCTGTCCCGCCCACAGCCATGACTCAGTCATGGGTACGGGACTGCAATAGACCAGGTGAGTGCTGCTGAGAGCAGTTCTGCTATTTATATGTGAGGCCGCATGGCACATTTTATAAAAATATTTTAGTGTAGGACTGCTTCAAATGAGATTTGCCGTGACGTGGCGAAGCAGCTCAAGAAATTGCAATTTTTTGCCAAAAATCTCAAAAAAAAAAAAAAAAAAAAATTTTTATAATGCAGTTTGGAATATTTGATGCCTTAGTGCACATTGGTGCTGGCTTTTTGTTGTTTCTTTGTTGAATTGGTCGGTGGTTGACCTCCACCTTGCTATGCACCCCAATTTGGGATGTATTCCATCTGTATAGATTTTGGCGTTTGGTGACTGTTCACATTGGGTCATCAGGCTTTGTCCACAGGCTATATATATACTTCATGCAGCATTTGCTTGGACCTGTCCCGCCCACAGCCATGACTCAGTCATGGGTACGGGACTGCAATAGACCAGGTGAGTGCTGCTGAGAGCAGTTCTGCTATTTATATGTGAGGCCGCATGGCACATTTTATAAAAATATTTTAGTGTAGGACTGCTTCAATGAGATTTGCCGTGACGTGGCGAAGCAGCTCAAGAAATTGCAATTTTTTGCCAAAAATCTCAAAAAAAAAAAAAAAATTTTTATAATGCAGTTTGGAATATTTGATGCCTTAGTGCACATTGGTGCTGGCTTTTTGTTGTTTCTTTCTTCCATGAATCGTCACATGAATAAATATCATAGGTCCCGGTGGGAAGCTCACTGTGCTGCAATGCGGCCTAGCGGAGCGAACCATCAACCGCCTGCCCCTTCCAGTGCATCCGCGCGCTCTTCATCTTCTAGGACTGTGGGGACAGCTGTCACACCTGTTTTTCCACGCAAAACTTCCACCACTGTAACCGCAACAGGCAGTTTGCTTGGTAGGTCGTCAGTTGGTTTGGAAGGGGAAACAAGTGAGTGTGTACAGCTCTCTCAGACATCGATAGCACCAACGTTGGATGAAGGCAACATCATGTCTCCGCCTGCACTTTCCTCACAAACCTGCATTTTTCCAGGAACACCCTACTCAACACCGTCTACACACAGCAGCCAGATCTCTGTCCCTCAGATGTGGTCAAATAAAAGGCCACTTCCTCCGACCCATGACAAAGCTAAGAGGTTGACTCTATCCCTCTGTAAGCTGTTGGCTACCGAAATGCTGCCTTTCCGCCTAGTGGACACACAGGATTTTAGAGACCTTATGTCTGTCGCTGTGCCCCAGTACCAGATGCCTAGTCGCCAATACTTCTCTAAGAAAGGTGTGCCCGCGCTACACCAGCATGTCGCACACAACATCACCGCTTCCTTGAGAAACTCTGTGTGTGAACGGGTGCATTTCACCACTGATACTTGGACCAGTAAGCATGGACAGGGACGTTACATGTCGCTGACTGGGCACTGGGTAACTATGGTGATAGATGGTGAAGGGTCTGCTGCACAAGTCTTGCCGTCCCCACGACTTGTGTGTCAATCCTCTGTCTGTCCTAGTTCCGCCACTGCTTCTGCATCCTCCACCTCATCTGGGTCCTCCACCTCCGCCCCAAGCCTGCCTGGTCAGGCCACCAGCGTTCTCACTGCGCAGAAGGAATCACGCACGCCTCATTACTATGCTGGCAGCAGAGCGCAACGGCATCAGGCGGTCTTTAGCTTGACATGTCTTGGGAATGAGAGTCACACAGCTGAGGAGTTGTGGTCAGCTCTGCGGTCCGAGTTTAATAAATGGTTGTCTCCACTCAACCTGCAGCCTGGTAAGGCCGTGTGCGACAATGCTGCAAACCTGGGTGCGGCCCTTCGCCTGGGCAAGGTGACACACGTACCTTGTATGGCTCACGTGTTGAACCTTGTCGTCCAGCAATTTTTAACACACTATCCCGGCCTAGATGGCCTTCTGAACAGGGCACGAAAACTGTCTGCTCACTTCCGCCGTTCAAGCGCCGCAGCAGAGCGACTTGCATCGCTCCAGAAGTCTTTCGGCCTGCCAGTTCATCGCCTGAAATGTGATGTGGCGACACGCTGGAATTCAACTCTCCACATGTTACAGCGACTGTGGCAGCACCGCAGAGCCCTGGTGCAATACGTCATGACGTATAGCCTGGGCCAACGAGATGCAGAGGTGGGGCAGATCACCCTGATGGAGTGGTCTCAGATCAAGGACCTATGCACCCTTCTGCACAGTTTCGACATGGCGACGAATATGTTTAGCGCTGACAATGCCATTATCAGCATGACGATTCCAGTCATTTACATGCTGGAGCACACGCTAAACACTATTCGGAGTCAGGGGGTGGGACAACATGAAGGGGAGGAACTACAGGAGGATTCATATGCGCAAGGGACAACAACATCACCAAGGTCCAGACGTTCATCATCACCAACGCAGCAGGCATGGGACCATGGGGGACAGGGATCGACAAAGGCGCATAGTAGCAGGCGAAATGTTGAGGAAGGTGCAGGAGAACATGAAGAAATGGAGGACGAACTGTCCATGGACATGGAAGACTCAGCGGATGAGGGAGACCTTGGTCAAATTTCAGTTGAAAGAGGTTGGGGGGAGATGTCAGAGGAAGAAAGAACGGTTAGCACCTCTATGCCACAAACACAGCGTGGACTTGGTCCGCATGGCTGCGCAAGACACATGAGTGCCTTTTTGTTGCACTACCTCCAACATGACAGTCGTATTGTCAAAATTAGAAGTGATGATGACTACTGGATTGCCACACCATTAGATCCCCGGTACAAGTCCAAATTTTGTGACATAATTCCAGCCATAGAAAGGGACGCACGTATGCAGGAGTATCAGCAGAAGCTGTTACTCGATCTTAGCTTGGCTTTTCCACCAAACAACCGTGCAGGTGCAGGGAGGGAATCTCCCAGTTGTAACTTGACAAACATGGGACGGTCTCGTCATCTTCAACAGTCTACCCGTACCAGTAGGACCGTATCTGGTGCTGGTAACAGCAATTTTATGGAATCTTTTCATAATTTTTTTAGACCCTCTTTTGCAAGGCCACCAGAGACAACAAGTCTGACACATAGTCAACGGCTGGAGAGGATGATACAGGAGTATATCCAAATGAACATCGATGCCATGACTGTGCAACTGGAGCCTTGCTCCTTTTGGGCTTCAAACCTAGAAAAATGGCCAGAGCTCGCAACTTACGCCTTGGAGATTTTGTCGTGTCCAGCTGCCAGCGTTGTCTCTGAACGTGTCTTCAGTGCTGCTGGGTGTGTGCTGACAGATAAGCGCACGCGTCTGTCCAGTGACAATGTGGACAGACTGACGTTCATCAAAATGAACAAGTCATGGATCCACAAGGAATTTACTACCCCTGTGTCATCCTGGGGAGAGTAAATGCTTGTGTATTTGGAATGTGCTTGATGCAAATCAAAACATCCTGTTTGCAACTAGGGCCCAAGTGCTGCCACTGATGGGGTGGGTGTCTGTGTGGCCCAATTTTTGGAAAAAAGGGAGACTCCGCTTGGAGTAACCCTTGCTTGCTGTGTTTTTAAAAGAAGCCAAGATGAACAGAGCTGGGATCAGGAAAGACTTTGCTACCTACCCCGGTGTCATCCTGGGGACGGATAAGAATGGCGTATTTTTGAATGTGCTTGATGCAAATGTAGCTGTGAAGTGTCCAACTGGGGCACAACTGCTGCCACTGAAGGGGTGGGTGTGTGTGGGGCCCAATTTTTGGAAAAAAGGGAGACTCCGCTTGGAGTAACCCTTGCTTACATTGTTTTTAAAAGAAGCCAAGATGAACAAGTCATGGGTCAGCAAAGACTTTATCTACCTACCCCGGTGTCATGCTGGGGACGGTTAATTATGGCGTATTTTTGAATGTGCTTGATGCAAATCAAAACATCCTGTTTGCAACTAGGGCCCAAGTGCTGCCACTGATGGGGTGGGTGTCTGTGTGGCCCAATTTTTGGAAAAAAGGGAGACTCCGCTTGGAGTAACCCTTGCTTGCTGTGTTTTTAAAAGAAGCCAAGATGAACAGAGCTGGGATCAGGAAAGACTTTGCTACCTACCCCGGTGTCATCCTGGGGACGGATAAGAATGGCGTATTTTTGAATGTGCTTGATGCAAATGTAGCTGTGAAGTGTCCAACTGGGGCACAACTGCTGCCACTGAAGGGGTGGGTGTGTGTGGGGCCCAATTTTTGGAAAAAAGGGAGACTCCGCTTGGAGTAACCCTTGCTTACATTGTTTTTAAAAGAAGCCAAGATGAACAGAGCTGGGATCAGGAAAGACTTTGCTACCTACCCCGGTGTCATCCTGGGGACGGTTAATTATGGCGTATTTTTGAATGTGCTTGATGCAAATCTAGCTGTGAATTGTACAACTGGGGCACAACTGCTGCCACTGAATGGGTGGGTGTGTGTGGGGCCCAATTTTTGGAAAAAAGGGAGACTCCGCTTGGAGTAACCCTTGCTTACATTGTTTTTAAAAGAAGTCAAGATGAACAAGTCATGGGTCAGCAAAGACTTTATCTACCTACCCCGGTGTCATGCTGGGGACGGTTAATTATGGCGTATTTTTGAATGTGCTTGATGCAAATCAAAACATCCTGTTTGCAACTAGGGCCCAAGTGCTGCCACTGATGGGGTGGGTGTCTGTGTGGCCCAATTTTTGGAAAAAAGGGAGACTCCGCTTGGAGTAACCCTTGCTTGCTGTGTTTTTAAAAGAAGCCAAGATGAACAGAGCTGGGATCAGGAAAGACTTTGCTACCTACCCCGGTGTCATCCTGGGGACGGATAAGAATGGCGTATTTTTGAATGTGCTTGATGCAAATGTAGCTGTGAAGTGTCCAACTGGGGCACAACTGCTGCCACTGAAGGGGTGGGTGTGTGTGGGGCCCAATTTTTGGAAAAAAGGGAGACTCCGCTTGGAGTAACCCTTGCTTACATTGTTTTTAAAAGAAGACAAGATGAACAGAGCTGGGATCAGGAAAGACTTTGCTACCTACCCCGGTGTCATCCTGGGGACGGATAAGAATGGCGTATTTTTGAATGTGCTTGATGCAAATGTAGCTGTGAAGTGTCCAACTGGGGCACAACTGCTGCCACTGAAGGGGTGGGTGTGTGTGGGGCCCAATTTTTGGAAAAAAGGGAGACTCCGCTTGGAGTAACCCTTGCTTACATTGTTTTTAAAAGAAGACAAGATGAACAGAGCTGGGATCAGGAAAGACTTTGCTACCTACCCCGGTGTCATCCTGGGGACGGTTAATTATGGCGTATTTTTGAATGTGCTTGATGCAAATCTAGCTGTGAATTGTACAACTGGGGCACAACTGCTGCCACTGAATGGGTGGGTGTGTGTGGGGCCCAATTTTTGGAAAAAAAGGGAGACTACGTTTGGAGTCACCTTGCGGTGTTTTACATGATTTTAGAAGGGCGTGCCATGCCTATATCTGTGTGTCCTCCTCTTTTTCCTTGTTTTATAAGTTTTTTTATCAGTAAATAATGTCACTTATAAACTGCAGTTCAGACCATGTGGTTTACTTGATATCTTGCACCATTTGTCAGCTACAATATATAGGCAGCACTTGTCGTTCCCTCAGAAAAAGAATATCTGAACACATCTATGATGTGAATAATGCTACCACAAGAAAATTATCAGGAGTGTCTCAACATTTCCGTGACGTACATGCAGGTGATTTGAAAGGCATGAAAGTAAATGCTATTGAAAAAATTAAACTACCCAAGAGAGGTGGAAATTTGAAAGATATTCTTTTTCAGAGGGAAATAAAATGGATGTTTTTAATGGGTACAAGATTTCCCAAGGGTTTAAATAAAAGAAATGAATTGATGTTTGCATATTAATCTTGCTTTGATACTATGTATGTATAAGTGTTCATGGCACTATATGGATTGACTCACCCTAATGGGTTAATAGTTTTGTATTGCACTGCTCTCTCCTTGCATTTGATCACATGTTTGGGATCAGCCCTTTTTAAACAGTTCTGTGACTAGATGGTTTAGAGACTGAATAAGAACTGGATGTTCGAAACGCGTCCTCTCTGACATGGGCTTACCACTATAGCATGGACTTTTTAATGATAAGAAAATAAAGAAGTTTTGATTTTAAAGTACAACATGCCTGGAGTTTTGTGCTGGTGAAATCCTTCAACTACCTTTATGCACATGGACTGGCTCTCCAAACCTTTCTCCGTGCACAACCCAGGACTACTGGCTTCCATTGCACAGGTGAGCTGGGCAAAAACCTGTTTCACTATCCATCCAGGACTGTATGCAGAAGTTTTTTGCCCCCTGAAAAATGTATGTGGGCTTCGCCATATTTTTGTATGCTAGCCAGGTACAGCAGGCAGGTACGGCTGCCCCCAACCCCCAGTTGCCTATTTGTACCCGGCTGGGAACCAAAAATAAAGGGAAGCCCTTTTTTTATTATTTCATGAATTTCATCAAATAATTAGAAAACAAATGACGTAGGCTTCGCCCCATTTTTGTGTCCAGCCAGGTACAACTAGGCAGCTGGGGATTGGAATCCGCAGCACAGGTTGGCCTGAGCTTTCTGGGCCCCACTGCTGCGAATTGCAGTCTGCAGCCGCCTCAGAAAATGGCATTTTCATAGAAGCGCCATCTTCTGGCGCTGTATCCAACTCTTCCAGCACCTGCCTGCTATACCTGGCTAGCATACAAAAATATGGCGAAGCTCACGTCCTTTTTTTGTAGTTTTTTGGCAAAAAAAATAAAAAATGCTTCCCTGGATTTTCCATTGCCAGTGAAGGTAACACCAAGCAGTGGGGGTTAGCAGCCAGTAACTGCTTGGATTACCCTTACCTAGCAATACAAAAAATGCAGCGGGAGGCCATATATATTTTTTTTAATTATTTATTTAAATAACTAAAAACAAAATGGGCTTCCCTGTATTTTGATTGCTGGACATCACAGTGCTGTAAAAATAAATCTTTAAAAAAATGACGTCTCGGTCTGCGGTATTTTTGATTCTCAGCACAGATAAAGCAGACAGCTATGGGTTGCCACCCTAGTCTGCCTGCCGTTACCTTGGTTGGCAATCAAAATACAGGGAAGCCCATTAATTTTTTCTATTTAAAAAATAATTAAAAAAAAAATGACGTTGGGTCCCCCCATTTTTGATAGCCAGCTAGGGTAAATCAGACGGCTGTAGCCTGAAAACCACAGCTGGCAGCTTTACCGTGGTTGGGGATCCAATGTGGAGGTCCCCTCAGGCTCTTTTTTATAATTATTTTATAAATATTAATAATTACACAATAAAAGTAGGGTCCCCCCCAAATTGGATCACCAGCCAAGGTAAAGCGGACAGCTGTGGTCTGGTATTCTCAGGGTGGGAAGGTCCATAGTTATTGGGCCTTCACAGCCTAAAAATAGCAGGCCGCAGGCACCCCAGACGTGGCGCATCCACTAGATGCGCCAATCCTGGCGCTTCACCCCAGCTCATCCTGTGCCCTGGTGCAGTGGCAAACGGGGTAATAAATCGGGTTGATACTAGCTGTAAAGTCACCTGAGATCAAGCCCAGCAGTTTGTGATGTCATGGCGTCTATTAGATACCCAACATCATAAACTGTCAGTACTAACAAAAAAAAAAAATCGACAAAAGAAATTTATTTGAAAAAACAGTCCCCAAAACATTTCCTATTTCACCAATTTATTGTAAGAAAAAAAATAAAGGGGTCCCACGACGACACTGGACCGTCTAGAATATGGGGGGGAGACACTCAGGGAACGTATCCCCCATTTTCTAGGAGTGCGGACCCTTCATGTGAGGAGTGTGGGTGCAATGAATCTGCACTCACTCTCCCCGGGTCCACAGCAGCAGAGTCCATGTCGTAATGGTTGCTACCAAAGCTGCAATGCCCTGCTCATGAGGTAAGGGCATGCCTAATCAGGAGAACTACTGTAGAGGAAGCTCTGCTCCCGGGTATATAGGTGCTCAGAGGTAATAATAGATAAAATTAGTGAGTAGCCTCGGCACTCTAAATCTCCCAGACTAAGTCAGTAAGTCACAACGGATAGTAATGCAAAATCACTCTTTATTGGTCCGTATTAAGAAAAAAATTTTTTTCATAAGCATATATGTTTTTGTCTAAAACAAGTTACAAATGACGTTTCGGCCTGAGCCTTCGTCAGATTGGACTTATCTGCATGTAATCATGAAAAATGACAATAATCAGTATCACATAAGAGTGAGAGAACAATAACATAAACTCAAACAATGTAGAGGTACAATTGGGATGCAGCAAAAAAATTGCAACACAGCAAGAAATGAAACACATGATACAAATGTCATAATACAGTACAAGGACAAAATAGTAATGACAAATATGGGGTCAGAGTAGGCTTAGACAGCTCTGGTACGAAAGAGATGTCAATCATAAAGTAACATGTGCAGTAGGTGTAGAGCTACACTATGCATGGCAGAGCTAATGGGTAGACCGACCATAGAAAAAGAACGGAGAAAAAGTGGAGAAAAAGTGGAGAAAAAGTGGAGAAAAAGTGGAGAAAAAGTGGAGAAAAAGTGGAGAAAAAGTGGAGAAGTGAAGAAGTGGAGAAGAAGTGGAGAAAAAGTGGAGAAAAAGTGGAGCACCCTTTGGTGCCTTTCATGTGGCACTAAGGGGTGATTAGCTTTGTAGTTAGCCCAAAAAATGAAAAAAAAATGACGTAGGGTTCCCCCTAGTTTTGTAGCCAGCTAGGGTAAAGCAGACGGCTGCAGCCTGCAGGCCACAGCTGGCAACCTCACCTTGGCTGGTAATCCAAAACTGAGGGCACCCCACGCTGTTATTTTAAATTAAATAAATAATTAAAAAAAAAACACGTAGGGGTCCCCCAAAATTGGATTACCAGCCAAGGTAAAGCAGACAGCTGAGGCCTGATATTCTCAGACTAGGGAGGTCCATGGTTATTGGACTCTCCCCAGCCTAAAAATAGCAGGCCGCAGCCGCCCCAGAAGTGGCGCATCCATTAGATGCGCCAATCCTGGTGCTTCGCCCCAGCTCATCCCGCGCCCTGGTGCGGTGGCAAACGGGGTAATATATGGGGTTAATACCAGATGTGTAATGTCACCTGGCATCAAGCCCTGGGGTTGGTGAGGTCAGGCGTCTATCAGATACCCGACATCACCAACCCAGTCAGTAATAAAAAAAAATAGACGACAAACACATTTTTATTTGAAAAAACACTCCCCAAAACATTCCCTCTTTAACCAATTTATTAGAATGAAAAACAAATCCAGGTCTGGTGTAATCCAAGGGGTTGCCATGACGATCCACACTGTCCCAGTCAATGAAGAGCAGGATGTTCCCCATTGGCTGGGAGAGCAGTGCAGTGACCTGAGCTAACATCAATGGGTCAGCCCAGGTCACTGCAGGGCATGACAAGTGCTGCTGTCAGCGAGGTACATTACCTGCGCTGATCTCCAGCACACTGACGGCCCCTGTCACTGAGTTCAATGACTGCCGCCTTCACAGCCAAGAATCGCGAGAGGCCCGTAACGTCACCGCTAGTCAGTCTCGGGTCGGAAGCGAGAGAAGGTGATGTGACAAGCGGCGGCCATGGAGGACAGTGACAGCGCTGAGGTCGGGATGGCGGGACTTCATCACCGCAGGCAGGGCCGGCTCCAGGTTTTTGTGGGCCCCGGGCGGAAGAGTCCCAGTGGGCCCCATAAACACGCAGACACACACACATACACAGATACATACACGTACATATACATATTTAAAGACAAACTCACAAAAATACATATAAACAGACAAATCTATACAGTCATATACACTGACATACATAGATACACATCATACATGCATACATACAGAGACACACACTGCTATGCTGCATACATACATACATACATACAGACACACACATACTGCTCTGCATGCATACATACATATAGACAGACACACACACTGCTCTGCTACATACATACATATAGACAGACACACACATACTGCTCTGCTGCATACATACATACAGACACACACACACACACTGCTCTGCTGCATACATACATACAGACAGACACGCATACTGCTCTGCTGCATACATACATGCATACATACATACAGACAGACACGCATACTGCTCTTCTGCATACATACATACATACAGACAGACACGCATACTGCTCTGCATGCATACATACAGACACGCATACTGCTCTGCTGCATACATACATGCATACATACAGACACGCATACTGCTCTGCTGCATACATACATGCATACATACAGACAGACACACATACTGCTCTGCTGCATATATACATACATACATACAGACACGCATACTGCTCTGCTGCATATATACATACATACATACAGACACGTATACTGCTCTGCTGCATACATACATGCATACATACAGACACGCATACTGCTCTGCTGCATACATACATGCATACATACAGACACGTATACTGCTCTGCTGCATACATACATGCATACATACAGACAGACACGCATATTGCTCTGCTGCATATATATATATACATACAGACACACATACTACTCTGCTACATATATACATACATACAGACACGTATACTGCTCTGCTGCATACATACATACATACAGACAGACACGCATATTGCTCTGCTGCATATATATATACATACATACACGCATACTACTCTGCTACATATATACATACATACATACAGACACGCATACTGCTCTGCTGCATATATACATACATACACGCATACTGCTCTGCTGCATATATACATACATACATACATACAGACACGCATACTGCTCTGCTGCATATATACATACATACAAACAGACACGTATACTGCTCTGCTGCATACATACATGCATACATACAGACACGCATACTGCTCTGCTGCATACATACATGCATACATACAGACAGACACGCATATTGCTCTGCTGCATACATACATACATACATACAGACACGCATACTGCTCTGCTTCATATATACATACATACACGCATACTGCTCTGCTGCATATATACATACATACATACAGACACGCATACTGCTCTGCTGCATATATACATACATACATACAGACACGCATACTGCTCTGCTGCATATATACATACATACATACACGTATACTGCTCTGCTGCATACATACATGCATACATACAGACAGACACGCATATTGCTCTGCTGCATATATATATATATACATACAGACACGCATACTACTCTGCTACATATATGCATACATACAGACACGTATACTGCTCTGCTGCATACATACATGCATACATACAGACAGACACGCATATTGCTCTGCTGCATATATATATACATACATACAGACACGCATACTACTCTGCTACATATATACATACATACATACAGACACGCATACTGCTCTGCTGCATATATACATACCTTCATACAGACACGCATACTGCTCTGCTGCATATATACATACATACAGACACGCATACTGCTCTGCTGCATACATACATGCATACATACAGACATGCATACTACTCTGCTACATATATACATACATACAGACACGCATACTGCTCTGCTGCATATATACATA
The DNA here is from genome assembly GCF_048569485.1 of Anomaloglossus baeobatrachus. Classification (NCBI taxonomy): domain Eukaryota; kingdom Metazoa; phylum Chordata; class Amphibia; order Anura; family Aromobatidae; genus Anomaloglossus; species Anomaloglossus baeobatrachus. Next base: position 102,298,782 of record NC_134361.1, read on the forward strand.
CATACAGACACGCATACTGCTCTGCTGCATATATACATACATACAGACACGCATACTGCTCTGCTGCATACATACATGCATACATACAGACACGCATACTACTCTGCTACATATATACATACATACAGACACGCATACTGCTCTGCTGCATATATACATACATACAGACACGCATACTGTTCTGCTGCATATATACATACATACATACAGACACGCATACTGCTCTGCTGCATATATACATACATATAGACACGCATACTGCTCTGCTGCATGCATACATACAAACACACACCTTGCTCTGCGGGGCCCACACACGCGGCTCCGGGGGCCACACACACGGCTCTGCAGGGCCCACACACGCACAGGGGGACAGGGAGGGGCGGGGAGGGAGTGATGTCCCACATACTGATCAGGTCACGGTGCAGATGGGGCCCACACAGCGCCGGAGGGAAGCGATTTGCTGGGGGTCGCTGGCTGGCACTGTGACTCCTTCATCTGTGCGACCGAGCAGGACGCCGGGCGGTAGCTCCGCCCACAGATGATGCTCAATGCAGGAGAACACAGTGAGCCTTAAAGGGCCGGCAGCCACAGTTTCCAGTGCCAAGGACTGCTGCCCCCGGGCCGACCGCAGGTAAGCCGAGCGGGACCATGTGTGTGTGTGTGTGTGTGTGTGTACATGCTGCGGGCAGGAGGGTGCGGAGTGAGCTGAGCGGGGAAGTGTGGGCTTCCTGCACGTAACTAGGATAAACATCGGGTTACTAACCAAAGCGCTTTGGTTGGATACCCGATGTTTATCTTGGTTACCAGCTTCTGGCAGGCTGCCAGCGATGGCTCCTGCACACTGTAGCTGTAAAAAGCCCTGCTTTTTGCTGCTAGAACCGTTCTCGAACGTATCTAGAACTATCGAGCTTTTGCAAAAAGCTCGAGTTCTAGTTCGATCTCGAACAGCCCCCAAAATCACTCGAGCCTAGAACTGGAGAACCTCGAACCGCGCTCAATTCTAATAATGGCGTCCTGGAGGAAAATGTCCGGTTTTATAATGCAGGGACATGTGACATGGACATCCTATCACACATGCCGTTGCTTCTCTGGCTAAAAGTCCACTTAGCTGTGTGTGTGTCTGGGATTGGCTGACATGCTGGCCCGCCCCACTACACGCGCGCACTTAGGGAAGGAAGACAAGGAAAAAAAAAAAAAAAATGGCGATCGCCATTATAGAAACAGCAGTGATCTGAAGGCGCTGTTCACGCACACTATACACTGAAATGTCATAATAGTGTGTTTCACAGAGTGACACACTATTACAGCGGAAACCAAGCTAGGATTTAGCTGTATTTTTGCTGCTAGAACCGTTCTCGAACGTTTCTAGAACTATCGAGCTTTTGGAAAAAGCTCGAGTTCTAATTCGATCTAGTACAGCCCCCAAAATCACTCGAGCCCCGAACTGGAGAACCTCGAACCGCGAACCGCGCTCAACTCTACAGAGGACTCAGCCCTTGCGGGATTACATTGTAAAGTATTTTGTGGAGTAGACAGTAGGTGGGGTGTAGGTTGGGCAGAAGCTCCGCACCATGGTGGTGTCATTTAATGGTTATAGTAATTTATGAACAGATGATTTTTCAGGTTCCGTTTGAAGCTTGCGGGTTTAGCAGATAATCTGACGTGTTGAGGCAGCAAGTTATAGGAGACAGGGGAAATGATCTGCACAGATGGCCAGAAGGTTTGTGAGTTGGATCCAGGCCCCGATGAAGAAGGTGCTGATCCTAATGAACACCCTCATTTCCAAACTGTACATCATCCTGGTGGAGACAATGGGTAACATGATGACGAGACTCAGATACCTGATTGTAACATCAACTTTGCTATTGGATCAGGGCAGGAACAGGTTGTTACGGAGGACTCAGGACGAGGGGAATGAAAACACACAGGGTGATGATGAGGTTGGAGACACCACTTACTGTCAAACCAAAGTGAGGCAATCCATGACGTCATCAGTGGAGGTGGAGGAGGATGCTACTGACGACGAGTTTACGTTGTATCTTCATGGACAAAGACAAAGTACTGGAAGGAAGTCAACAACTTAATCCTCGGCCACAACTCTGCCTATGAGCATAAGTCATGTTGGCTATGCAGTTCGCATGGGCTGTAAGCCTTGCCTAGCCTGGGAATTTTTTGGACATAGCAAAGGATCACACAAGTCATGTAATCTGTAACAATCTCTAAGTAGAAGTCAAAAAATTTCAAGTTTGAGTACTACCACCATGAAGTGTCACATGGATATGAATTGATAGCGTGAGGATGTATTGCTCAGCTTTAGCCACTGTCAATGCAATGTGCTTATTTGCCGTTCATTGCATGCATTGTTGAAGACTACACACAAGGGGCTGCACTTTTTTTGGAGCTGCTTTTGTCTATTTGTTCAATATAGCAATAGCAAAACTATCTTCGGGTGTGGACTTGGAGATGCTGTCTATGAACAGAATGAAAAATAAAGGTGTGTGTTACAGCAAGGAGCAACCGCGGAAACACTTTGTTCAATTGTGAGGGGAGTCATTTTGGAGTTTGGTGATGAGTACCGTAATGCCAGTGAGCAGCATCCTGTGCCACAGACCAACATTCTTCCGGTGCTGTCTATACTGTTAACAATGATAGGAGCGTAAAGTCTGTATTTATGGCAACTGGACATCACAGTACCCGGGTACGGTAGGCTGTGCCCAGACAGTAATGCGTGCATGCAACACTTTGTTTTATTATGAAAACACATATTTGTTCTGGGTAGGCCGACTATATAGACAATCGTACTTGCTGCCTCTGCACTGTCAAATTGTCATGTACAGTTTAAATCATAGACAGACAGTGACACATGTTTGCATTGAATGTTGCTTTTCAAGATTTACATGACTGTGTTGCAGAGCTGTGTGGTTTGCATTCACACTGTTATCATCTGCCTTATCTAAGCTTCATCTTAGAAGGATATTCAGGGTGGGTGATGTGTTTTGTCTATGTTTAGGTAGATAACTGGGAAGCTCTTGTGATGCGCCACTAGTAAGTTGTCTTTGCACACACACACACACACACACACACAAACACACAATTACTGCTGCTACGCAAAGGGCTTAGCAAGCAGTAGGCAACTGAATAGATTGTTCTATTATTTCAATTTAATACATGGTTCTTATTATTTGTTTTGGGAAAGTGAAACAATCATCTATGAACCCAACTGCATACAGTGCTTTTCATGTTGCGTGGTTTTGCTGCATACTGTGGATTCCACTAAATACAAGACTTAAAATGAAGCATAAGTCGAAATGGGAATTTCACTGTGCTACAATGCGGCCTAGCGGGGCTGTGCAACAACCGCGTGCCCCATCACGTGCATCTGCGTGCTCTTCATCCTCTGTGACTATGGGGACAGCAGTCACACATGCTTTTTCACACTGAACTTCCACCCCGTTACCCGTAAGCGGGAGTGTGATTGACAGGTCATCACTTGTTTTTTAAGTGCAAAAAGATGGTATTGTTGAGCTGTCAGACATCGAGAGAACCACCATTGGATGAAGGAAACATTATATACACGCCTGCACCCTCGTCACAGATTGGCTGGACTACCTGCAGTTAATTATTGCATTCCACAAATGGAAAGGAGTGTAGAATGCACATGTGTTGCACCTTGCTTGGCAGCAAAGGAACAATAACTTAGTATTCCAAACAATTTTATGATGGCAGAAAAAGAGTCAGCTCTTTGGGCAAATAAAATAGCATGGCAAAAGTGGGCAGGTGGGTACAGTGGCCGTGTTCTGTGGGTACCAGGACAGTAAAGGAAGCCTCACTTTCTATCCCTCCTAATGATGAAATGCAGCAAGGAATTCCATGAGTTTGCTATAAAAATAGCGTAGCTAAATGAGCTGGAGGGTGTAATGCAAAGGTGCTAGAAATAGCTTGGCACCAGTGGGGCACAAATGGAGTACAACAGCCACTTTTTGTATGTTACTAAGTTGCAGCATTTTTTGATATTATTATAGCTTATTAAAAACAGAGCAGGAGGGTGTAATGCTGAGTGTTGTGAATGTTAGTTATGTTTTGGCTGCTGGGAGGCTCCCTCTGGTGGCTAGGAAGAGTTTGGACTTGGATCAGGTGTGTTGTGCAATGGCCGTTTCCTTTGCTAACTCTCTGCTTATTTAAATCCTGGTCTGATGGCAGGCTATGCCGGATGCCAGTTGTTCTTTCTATCACCAGCCTGCTTCATTCTGCTCCACACCACATCTACCCTAGATAAGTGCTTGCTCTTTATTTATTGTTTGGTTCTTTTGCTCTTATCTGGGTTTGCTGTGGTTGTTTTCAGTTTATTTGCATGCTGGGATTTTCCCCCTCAGTTGCTTGGCTGGGGAACTCCCTGCAGTTCTGTTTGGAGTATAGATCCTTTGGGTCCATGTGTTTGTGGCTTGTTGAATTTGTTATGCTTCTTGTTTTCTGTTCATTGGTATAACAAAAGCACCTGGTATAGGACGGAGTTCAGATCGTGCAATCTGAGGGCCTTTTTGTACTATCAGGAATTTGGAATTTTGCAGGGTTTTTCTCTGGCCACCATCAGCCCCTTTCCTGTCCTTTTCTATTTTAGTCAGTGGGAGCCTCACGTTTTGCTAAACCTGTCATCTATCTGTGTATTGTGTTTTTCCTATATCACCGCAATCTTTGAATGTGGGGGGTTTGCTATTCTTGTCGATTTTCTGAGGCAGAGAGTTATTCATCTTTCCTTCCTTTAGGATAGTTAGTTCTCCGGCTGGGTTCGTGGTGCACAGGATGTTAGTTCACCCCTCGGCTACTTCTAGTTGTGATGGTTAGTAAGGGGATGGCGGCCAGATTAGTTGACAATGCTCTTCTCACCTTTTACCAATGATTTGTGGTGGTCTTCCATGGTTCCGGATCTTAACAGTACATCCGGCCAACAAATTTAAAGGGTACTCTTAAGAAGGAAAAAAACAAAAGTCTGCTGAGAATTTTTCTTTTTTTTTGGTGTTTTTCCTCTTCTTCTTTGGGTTCCGTGGAAGATTTCTTTTTTCTAGCATGGATGAATTGGGTGAGCGTGTTGCTCATATTGATGCTAAGGTTTGTCATATACAGTCTTATCTTGCACAGACTTGCAGAGCCTAAGATTCCCATTCCTGAATTTTTTTCGGGAGATAGGTCGAGATTTTTGAGCTTCAAAAATAATTGTAAATTATTTTTTGACCTGCGCCCTAAGTCCTCAGGGAATCCCGTACAGCAGGTTAAGATTGTCATCGCCTTACTGCGTGGTGACCGTCAGGACTGGGCCTTCTCCTTCGCATCTGATGATCCAATTCTCAGTGATGTGGACTCCTTTTTTGCTGTTTGGTCGGCCAAGCGCTTTCCCCTTGCCTCGGGTGTTTGAGCCTTGGTGTGGGCACATACCTTTATGATTGCTATCTGCTTTGGTATCAAGACTGCTTCCATTAGTTTCTTCACTGAGGCTCCATGCCTGATGGGATTTCCTGTTGCTGTGAGGAATCCTCTAGTCTGCCAGATAGTGCCAAAATTGTGCCCAATGCCGTATGCATAGGCTGAGTCCGTGTAGATGTTCGCTGTTCATTCTTCCAGAAACTCAATTGCCCAGATGAGGGCAAGAAGTTCTGCTTCTTGAGCAGATATGCGTGGAGGTAAGGGTTGTTTGGCTAAGACTGCATATAATGTTACTACCACAAATCCGGTGTGGAACTTATCTGTGTCATCGACATATCTGTTTCCATCCAAAAAAAGTTCAAAGTCTGGATTTGTAAGCGGTGTTGCCTGAATATTGTGCAGGGGCTTTGCCTCCTGTTCGATGAGTTTCTGACAATCATGATCAAATGGTGCGCTGGTACGTTTGTCACTCTCTTCTTCTGTCCTCTCTTCTGTCCCCCCTTCTAAACTTGTGAAGATCAGCAGATCAGCAAGGTTTCGACTTGTACCTCGAGCAAATGAGATGTTTGGGGGTAGCAACAGCGTGCACTGAAGTCTGACTTGTCTTGCCATGGAGAGGTGTTTCAGCTGCACTTGATTGAGAATAGCATAGATGTCATGGCTTGTAAGAATGGTAATCGGGAAATCGAGTGAGATTTCAGATGCTTTCTGCAGTATGTTTGAAACTGCTGTAACAGCACGGACAGAGGTTGGTGCTGCTTTGGTGATGTTGTCAAATTGAGAGGAGTAGTACCCGATTATGTGATGTTTGTCCGTCTTCTGGGTGAGTACTCCTACGGCAAATCCTTGAAGCTCTGCTACGAACAGATAGAAGGTGAGATCATAGTTTGGGAATGCCAGAGCAGGTGCATTGAATGTGGGGGGTTTGCTATTCTTGTCTATTTTCTGAGGCAGAGAGTTATTCATCTTTCCTTCCTTTAGGATAGTTAGTTCTACGACTGGGTTCGCGGTGCACACGATGTTAGTTCACCCCTCGGCTACTTCTAGTTGTGATGGTTAGTAAGGGGATGGCGTCCAGATTAGTTGTCAATACTCTTGTCACCTTTTACCAATGATTTGTGGTGGTCTTCCACGATTCCGGATCATAACAGTACATCCGGCCAACAAATTTAAAGGGTACTCTTAAGAAGGAAAAAAAAAAAAAAGTATGCTGAGAAAATGTTTTTTTTTTTTGGTGTTTTTCCTCTTCTTCTTTGGGTTCTGTGGAAGATTTCTTTTTTCTAGCATGGATGAATTGGGTGAGCGTGTTGCTCATCTTGATGCTAAGCTTCATCGTATAGAGTCTTATCTTGCACAGACTTCCCTTCCATTGCCTAAGATTCCCATTCCTGAATTTTTTTCGGGAGATAGGTCGAGATTTTTGAGCTTCAAAAATAATTGTAATTTTTTTTGACCTGCGCCCTAAGTCCTCAGGGAATCCCGTACAGCAGGTTAAGATTGTCATCGCCTTACTGCGTGGTGACCCTCAGGACTGGACCTTCTCTTTAGCGTCTGATGATCCGATTCTCAGTGATGTGGACTCCTTTTTCAGGCCTTGGGTTTATTATATGACGAACCCAATATTGTGGACCAAGCAGAAAAATTCTTGTTGTCCTTAACTCAGGGTTTGGATTCTGCCGAAACGTTTTGTCAGAAATTTCGAAAGTGGGCGGTCCTTACCAAATGGACTGATGATGCGCTTGCGGCTCTTTTTCGGAAGGGTGTTGCTGATTCTGTGCAGGATGTAATGGTAGGATTTCCCGTCAATTCTGGCCTTGATGCCTCTATGACCTTGGTCATTCAGATTGACTGGCGTTTACATGAGTGCAGGAAGATACCTGCTGGTTTTGTGCCTGTGGAACAGCCTTTGGAGCCTATGGAGTGTGATAGGGTCCTTTCTAATGCTAGTCGGGAGGGGTTCAGACGGAAGAATAGACTGTGCTTCTATTGTGGAGACGCTTCTCATAACATCTCTGTCTGCCCTAAACGTGAAAGGAGATAGGCTACTTCTGTTACTGTGGGTTCTTTGCAACCAAAGTTTCTTTTGTCTGTCACATTGATTTGTTCATTGTCTTCCTTTTCTGCATTTGCCTTTGTGGACTCAGGGGCAGCGCTCAATTTGATGGATTTTGGGTTTGCTAGGGATTGTGGTTTCCCCATGGTTCCTTTGCAAACTCCTATTCCTTTAAGGGCCATTGATGCTACCCCTTTGGCAGAACATAAACCCCAATTTTGGACCCAGGTGCCTATGAGAGTTGCACCAGCGCATCAGGAAACTTGTATATTTTTAGTATTGCATAATCTACAGGATACCTTGGTACTGGGATTTCCGTGGTTTCAGACCCATAATCCAGTTCTTGACCGGAGATCCTTGTCAGTAGCTATTTGGGGTTGTCAAGGTTTGCATCAGTACCTTTCCGTGTCGTCCACGTCTGCTCAGGCAGTTGATGTTCCGGCCTTCTTGTCTGATTTCCGTGATATATTTAATGACCAAGAATCTGATTCTCTTCCCCTCACACCGGGACTGTGACTGTGCCATTGAGTTGGTGCCCGGTTGTAAATTTTCCCAAGGGGTGGATTTTCAACTTATCTGTGCCCGAACATGATGCCATGCGGTCATACATCAGGGAATCATTGGAGAAGGGGCACATTCGGCCCTCATCTTCTCCTTTGGGTGCCGGCTTCTTCTTTGTTGCTAAGAAAGAAGGTTCGTTGAGGCCTTGTATTGATTACCGTCTTAATAAAATTACGGTCAAATATCAGTACCCTTTGCCTCTGATGTCTGATCTGTTCTCTAGAGTGAAGAGTGCCAAATGGTTTACGAAACTGGATCTCAAGGGTGCGTATAATCTCATCCGTATTAAGGAGGGTGATGAATGGAAGACGGCTTTTAATACTCTTGAGGGGCATTTTGAGTACCTAGTGATGCCTTTTGGGCCCACTAATGCATCCTCCGTCTTCCAGGCCTTCATGAATGATATTTTTCGGGACCTTATTAGTAAATTTTTGATTGTGTATTTGGATGACATCTTGATTTTTTCTGATGATTGGGACTCTAATGTTTGGCAAGTACGGGCTGTTTTTCAGATACTTAAGGATCATGCACTGTACGCTAAGGGGTCAAAGTGCCTCTTTGGGGTGCAAATGATTTCCTTTTTGGGCTTCATCTTGTCTCCCTCCGCTATCAAAATGGACCCGGTTAAGGTTCAGGCTATTTACGACTGGGTGCAACCGACTTCTCTAAAATCCCTGCAGCGGTTTTTGGAGTTTGCTAATTTTTACCGTAAATTTATAGCAAATTTTTCTGCCATTGTCAAACCTCTGACAGATTTGTCAAAGAAGGGAGCCGATGCTGAGCATTGGACCCCAGAGGCAATTGTGGCCTTCCATGAGCTTAAAAGGCAATTTACTTCTGCCCCAGTCCTGCAGCAACCTGATGTGTCAAGTTGAGATCGATGCCTCAGAGATCGGAGCAGGTGCTTTTCTGTCTCAACGAGACGCTACTTCGTGTAAACTTAAGCCCTGTGCCTTTTTCTCTCGGAAGTTTGCTTCTTCTGAATGGAATTATGATGTGGGGAACCGGGAATTATTAGCTATGAAGTGGGCATTTGAAGAGTGGAGGCATTGGTTGGAGGGGGCTAGGCATCAAGTTGTGGTGCTTACGGACCACAAGAATCTCATCTATCTGGAATCGGCCAAGAGGTTGAATCCTCGGCAGGCCAGGTGGGCTTTGTTTTTTACCCGGTTTAACTTTGTGGTTACTTTTTTGCCGGGCACCAAGAATGTTAAGGCCGATGCCCTTTCCAGGAGTTTCTGCGCTGACTCTTTGGAGGTTGTCGAACCGTCTACTATCCTGAATGATGGTGTAGTTTTCTCGGCTATTTCGCCTGATCTGCGGTTTGCACTGGCGGAGTTTCAGGGGGATAAACCTGAGAGATGTCCTACAGGGAAACTGTTTGTCCCAGACCAATGGAGAGACCGAGTTTTCTCTGAGGTTCATTGCTCTGTTTTGGCGGGTCATCCTGGCATTTTTAGTACTCGGGATCTTGTGAGACGCTCTTTTTGGTGGCCTTCCCTGTCCCCGGATGTCCGTAGTTTTGTGCAGTCGTCTGGAGTTTGTTCTAGGTCCAAGCCCTGTTGTTCACGTTCTAGTGGGCTATTATTGCCTTTGCCTGTACCTAAAAAACCTTGGACGCACATCTCTATGGATTTTATTTCAGAGCTTCCCGTCTCTCAGAAAATGACTGTGATTTGGGTGATCTGTGACAGATACTCCAAGATGGTCCACTTGGTTCCCCTATCTAAGTTGCCGTCTTCATCAGAGTTGGTGCCTTTGTTTTTCCAACATGTTGTTCGTTTGCATGGTATTCCCGAAAACATTGTTTCTGACAGAGGGGTGCAGTTTGTATCCAGGTTTTGGAGGATTTTTTGCTCCAAATTGGGTGTTCAGCTGTCTTTCTCCTCAGCGTTTCATCCTCAGACCAACGGTCAGACTAAAAGGGCTAACCAGATCCTGGAGACCTATTTACGGTGTTTTGTTTCTGCGGATCAGGATGACTGCGTTTCGTTTTTGCCTTTTGCTGAATTTGCCCTTAACAATAGAGCTAGCTCTACCACATTGGTGTCTTCCTTTTTCTGCAATTTTGGGTATCACCCTAGGTTCCTCTCAGGGCAGCTTGAGGCGTTTGACTGTCTAGGGGTGGATTCGGTGGTCAACAGAATGCAGCAGATTTGGGGGCAGGTAGTGGATAAATTGTTTCAGTCCCAAGAAACTGCCCAAAAGTTTGCCAACCGGCTTCGGACTGTTGGTCCCCAGTTTAAAGTAGGGGACATGGTGTGGTTGTCCTCTAAAAATATTCCTATGAGAGTTCCATCTCCTAAATTTAAGCCCAGATTTATTGGATTTTATAAGATTTCAGCGATTATCAACCCTGTATCTTTCCATTTGGCTCTGCATGCGTCATTTAAGATTCACAATGTCTTCCATAAGTCCTTGTCGAAGAAACATGTGGAGCCAACAGTTCCTGCAGCAGCGCCTCCTGACCCTGTTTTGGTACAAGGGGATCTGGAGTATGAGGTTGAAAAAATTCTGGATTCCGGTCGCAGTAGGCATCAGCTTCAGTACCTTGTGAAATGGAAGGGTTATGGGCAGGAGGATAACTCTTGGGTTGTGTCTTCTAACATTCATGCGGAGAGGTTGGTTCACGCCTTCCATCATGCTCATGCCGAGCGACCCGGTGGCAATGGTGAGGGTTTGGTGACCCCTCCTCAAGGGGGGAGTACTGTTGTGAATGTTAGTTATGTTTTGGCTGCTGGGAGGCTCCCTCTGGTGGCCAGGAATGGTTTGGACTTGGACCAGGTGTGTTGTGCAATGGGCGTTTCCTTTGCTAACTCTCTGCTTATTTAAATCCTGGTCTGATGGCAGACTATGCCGGATGTCAGTTGTTCTTTGTATCACCAGCCTGCTTCATTCTGCTCCACACCACATCTACCCCAGATAAGTGCTTGCTCTTTATTTATTGTTTGGTTCTTTTGCTCTTATCTGGGTTTGTCATTTGCTGTGGTTGTTTTCAGTTTATTTGCATGCAGGGATTTTCCCCCTCAGTTGCTTAGCTGGGGAACTCCCTGCAGTTCTGTTTGGAGTATAGCTCTTTTGGGTCCATGTGTTTGTGGCTTGTTGAATTTGTTATGATTCTTGCTTTCTGTTCATTGGTATGACAAAAGCACCTGGTATAGGACGGAGTTCAGATCGTGCGATCTGAGGGCCTTTTTGTACTATCAGGAATTTGGAATTTTGTAGGGTTTTTCTCTGGCCACCATCAGTCCCTTTCCTGTCCTTTCCTATTTTAGTCAGTGGGGGCCTCACGTTTTGCTAATCCTGTCATCTATCTGTGTATTGTGTTTTTCCTATATCACTGCAGTCTTTGAATGTGGGGGGCTTGCTATTCTTGTCGATTTTCTCAGGCAGAGAGTTATTCATCTTTCCTTCCTTTAGGATAGTTAGTTCTCCGGCTGGGTTCGCGGTGCACAGGATGTTAGTTCACCCCTCGGCTACTTCTAGTTGTTATGGTTAGTAAAGGGATGGCGGCCAGATTTGTATCCAATGCTCTTGTCACCTTTTTCCAATGATTTGTGGTGGTCTTCCATGGTTCCGGATCATAACAGCAGAGGTGCTAGAAATAGCTTGGCACCAGTGGGGCACAAATGGAGTACAACAGCCACTTTTTCTATGCAACTAAGCTGCAGCATTTTTTGCTATTATTATAGCTTATTAAAAACAGAGCAGGAGGGTGTAATGCAGAGGTGCTAGAAAGAGCTTGGCACCAGTGAGACACAAATGGAGTACAACAGCCACTTTTTGTATGCCACTAACTGGCAGCACTCTTTTAAATTAAAATGGCTTTGCAAAAATATGCAGGAGGGTGTAATGCAGAGGTGCTAGAAATAGCTTGGCACCAGTGGGGCACAAATGGAGTACAACAGCCACTTTTTGGATGCAAATAAGTTGCAGCATTTTTTGCTACTATTATAGCTTATTAAAAACAGAGCAGGAGGGTGTAATGCAGAGGTGCTAGAAATAGCTTGGCACCAGTGGGGCACAAATGGAGTACAACAGCCACTTTTTGTATGCCACTAAGTTGCAGCATTTTTTGCTATTATTATAGCTTATTAAAAACAGAGCAGGAGGTTGTAATGCAGAGGTGCTAGAAAGAGCTTGGCACCAGTGAGGCACAAATGGAGTACAACAGCCACTTTTTGGATGAAACTAAGTTGCAGCATTTTTTGCTGTTATTATAGCTTATTAAAAACAGAGCAGGAGGGTGTAATGCAGAGGTGCTAGAAATAAATTGGCACCAGTGGGGCACAAATGGAGTACAACAGCAACTTTTTGTATGCCACTAACTAGCAGCACTCTTTTAAATTAAAATGGCTTTGCAAAAATGTGCAGGACGGTGTAATGCAGAGGTGCTAGAAATAGCTTGGCACCAGTGGGGCACAAATAGATTACAACAGCCACTTTTTGTATGCCACTAAGTTGCAGCATTTTTTGCTATTATTATAGCTTATTTAAAACAGAGCAGGAGGGTGTAATGCAGAGGTGCTAGAAATAGCTTGGCACCAGTGGGGCACAAATGGAGTACAATAGCCACTTTTTGGATGCCACTAAGTTGCAGCATTTTTTGCTACTATTATAGCTTATTAAAAACAGAGCAGGAGGGTGTAATGCAGAGGTGCTAGAAATAGCTTGGCACCAGTGGGGCACAAATGGAGTACAACAGCCACTTTTTGTATGCCACTAAGTTGCAGCACTTTTTGCTATTATTATAGCTTATTAAATACAGAGCAGGAGGGTGTAATGCAGAGGTGCTAGAAATAGCTTGGCACTAGTGATGAGCGAGTATGCTTGTTACTACTCGGTACTCGCACGAGTATCACTGTACTCGGGCTACTCGGCGGAGACCGAGTAATCTCGCGATACTCGTGCTGTACTCGTGGTCTTCATCCCTGCATGTTGGCGCTCTTTTGAGAGCCAGCCCTCATGCAGGGATTGGCTGGCAGACCACTGCAATGCCACAGCCCTGTTAGTTGTGGAATTGCAGTGATTGGCCGGCCTGCACATCGTGACCGAGCCTTTATACCGGCGGGCGCGCTGTGCTCTGCACACAGCCATCCAGACAGTGAGTGCAGGGAGAGTGTTGCTGCTTCAGGGAAAGGTTTGCGGCCCTTTATAGCTATTTCCGTAGCAGGGCTGCAAACAGTGTGACCAGAAGTCCTTCTTAGGACTATTATAGTTGTATACAGGCAGGCAGGGTATAGCCAGGTCGGAGTACAGTAGCAGAGTCCTTCTCAGGACTATTGTTGCTGTATAAATGCAGGGTATAGCCAGGTCGGAATAAAGGCTAGTGACCAGAAGAGTCCTTGTCAGGACTATTGTAGCAGTATACAGGCAGGCAGGCAGGGTATATAGCCATTCCTAGTGGTGACCGTATACCAGCCTTCATCATCATATCTGGGGCTGGTGTACAAAGTCTAAAACAGTCCAGATAGTGTCAGACTTCTCAGTAATTGTCGCTCCTAAAAACCTGTTAGGTTCTTAGTGCGTCCGTGCTTGCATTTAAAAACCGCACGTGTGTGCCTGCCGGTGGCAGCGTACAGGTGCACGATTTGCACAAACTATTATATAACGCACAAGTCTAGTGTATAATACACGTCAGTCAGCAGTGTCTGATAGTGTCAGACTTCTCAGTAATTGTCGCTTCTAAAAACCTGTTAGGTTCTTAGTGCGTCCGTGCTTGCATTTAAAAACCGCACGTGTGTGCCTGTCGGTGGCAGCGTACAGGTGCACGATTTGCACAAACTATTATATAACGCACAAGTCTAGTGTATAATACACGTCAGTCAGCAGTGTCTGATAGTGTCAGACTTCTCAGTAATTGTCGCTCCTAAAAACCTGTTAGGTTCTTAGTGCGTCCGTGCTTGCATTTAAAAACCGCACGTGTGTGCCTGTCGGTGGCAGCGTACAGGTGCACGATTTGCACAAACTTGAATATAACGTACAAGTATAGTGAATACACGTCAGCACAGCATTGCAAAATGCGCAAGGGCGTTGGCAAGGAACAAGGAAGTGGACGTGATGGTGGTGCAGGCAGAGGCCGAGGTCGTGGGCAAGCTCTAATTTCGCCACAACAAAGGGCCACATCTAGTAGCTCGCACGTCCTGTCCCAAATTCTTGGGGACCACAGCAGTACACCGCTCTTGAACCAAGACCAGTGTCAACAGGTTGTTAGTTGGATAGCGGATAATGCTTCCAGTCAGATTGGCACCACCACAAACACTCTGTCTTCCACACGGTCAAGTGTCAGTAGCCATGATACTGCACCGCACATTTCATTACCTGATCCTCCTTCCTACCACAAGGCTGAGTACACGTCCTCGTACATTACTGATCCCACACTTGGACACTCGGAAGAGCTGTTCACGTTTCCATTCGCACATTCTGGCCTCTCGCCAGCTCATGTTGAAGTGGGTCATGAGGAGATCGTATGTACAGATGCCCAAATGTTTGAGCAGCCACGTTCTCACGAAGTTGGCAACGTGTCTCAACAAGGGGTGGACGATGATGAGACACAATTGTCAGGAAGTCAGGAGGAGGAGCAGGGTGCGGAAGAGGAAGACGACGTGGTGGATGATCCAGTAACTGACCCAACCTGGCATATGCAGAGCGAGGACAGCAGTGCACAGGGGGAGGGAGGCGTAGCATCCCAACAGGCAGTAAGAAGCAGGGTGGTGGCTCCAGGCAGAAGTCAGGAAACCGTTCCCCGGAACAACAACACGACACAAGGTGCCTGTACAAATGTTAGGTCTTCCCGAGTCTGGCAGTTTTTTAAGTTGGCTCCAGATGATTCTAAAAAGGCCATTTGCAACACCTGCCGTGCCAGCATCAGCAGGGGTACCAAAACTAGCAGCCTGACCACCACCAGCATGATCAGGCACATGTCAGCCAAGCACCCGACTTTGTGGGAAGTACAACAGAGTCGAGGAGCAGTGCTTGCTGATGTCACTGCTACGTCTTCGCTTGTTGTGCATGCGAGCCAATCCCCTGTCCATCCTGCCTGCGAACAAGCCTCCTCCGGTCCTGCACCTGCAGTTGCCTACGCAGAAATAACACCATCATCAAGCACGTCCTTGTCCCAGCGCAGCGTTCAGTTATCCATTCAGCAAACCTTTGAACGCAGGCGCAAATACACTGCCAACGCCCCACATGCCACAGTTCTAAATGCTAACATTTTGCGACTGCTTGCGCTGGAAATGTTGCCTTTTAGGTTGGTGGAGACAGAAGCATTCCGTGACCTGATGGCGGCAGCTGTCCCACGTTACTCGGTCCCCAGCCGCCACTATTTCTCACGGTGTACCGTCCCCGCGTTGTATAACCACGTGTCACAAAACATCACACGTGCCCTGAACAACGCTGTTTCACCCAAAGTCCCCCTAACCACGGACACGTGGACAAGTGCTTGTGGGCAAGGCCGCTACATCTCGTTGACGGCACACTGGGTTAATATTGTGGAAGCTGGGACCCAGTCTGAGCGAGGGATGGAACACGTCCTTCCCACACCAAGGTTTGCAGGCCCTACCTCAGTCAGGGTTTCACCCACACTCTACAGCTCCGGAATGTCATGCTCTTCAGCCTCCTCCTCCTCCTGCGCATCCTCATCCACTTTACCCTCCACACCAGTCCCAAGCTGGAAGCACTGCAGCACTGCCTCGGCGAAGCGGCAACAGGCTGTGCTGAAGCTAATCTGCATAGGTGACAAACCCCACAATGCAGAAGAGGTGTGGACAGCTCTGAAACAGCAGGCAGATCACTGGCTCACACCTCTGAACCTAAAGCCAGGAAAGGTCGTGTGTGACAATGGCCGGAACCTGGTGGCGGCATTGAGGCGAGGCCAGCTGACACATGTTCCATGCGTGGCCCATGTGCTCAAACTCGTGGTTCAGCGGTTTCTAAAGTCATACCCAGAGCTGTCTGATCTGCTGGTAAAAGTTCGCCGCCTGTCTGCACATTTTCGAAAGTCACCTACTGCTTCAGCCGGCCTTGCCGGCTTTCAGCGCCGTTTACATCTTCCGGCTCACAGACTGGTGTGTGATGTCCCCACGCGTTGGAATTCAACTCTGCACATGTTGGTCAGGATATGTGAGCAGAAGAGGGCAGTTGTTGAGTACCTGCATCACCTAAGCCGTCGGGAAATGGGTCAAACTCCACACATAACACCTGAGGAGTGGAGATGGATGTCCGACCTATGTACCATCCTCCAAAACTTTGAGGACTCCACCAAGATGGTGAGTGGTGATGACGCCATTATTAGCGTCTCCATACCGCTTCTCTGCCTTCTAAAATGGTCTCTGCTCAAAAACAAACATGATGCATTGCAGGCGGAGCGCGATGAGTTGCAGCAAGA
Organism: Anomaloglossus baeobatrachus; assembly: GCF_048569485.1. Taxonomy (NCBI): domain Eukaryota; kingdom Metazoa; phylum Chordata; class Amphibia; order Anura; family Aromobatidae; genus Anomaloglossus; species Anomaloglossus baeobatrachus. The sequence goes on from NC_134361.1 coordinate 102,315,200, forward strand.
AACAGTAGTGGGTGTGGGTGATAACACACAGCCCAGCCTCGTCTCATCACAACGTGCAGTGGAGGACTATGACGAGGAGGAGGATGAAGACATGGAGCAACTCTCAGGCCAAATTGAGGATATGACATGCACACCAGTCATATCCTCGGTTCAGCGTGGCTGGCCAGAGGACAGGGTAGAGGAGGAGGAGGAGGAGGACAGCATGTTCAGTCATCGTGTTGGTCAGGATACTGAAGTACTGGCTGTTAAGAGTCTGGCGCACATGGCTGACTTTATGGTAAGCTGCCTGTCTCAAGACCCTCGCGTTAAGAACATCTTGGCCGACAATCATTACTGGTTGGTAACACTGTTAGACCCACGCTACAAGGAGAACTTTATGTCTCTTATTCCCGAGGCGGAGAGGTCAACCAAAATGCTGCAGTTCCGGAAGGCCATAGTCACGGAAGTAGGCAAAGCATTCCCCTCACAAAACGCTAGCGGCATAGGTCAGGAATCAGTGGACAACCAAGGCGTACAGCCGAGAGAGGCACAAGTCCAATCTGCCAGAGGTAGGGGAACAGTCTTTAAGATGTGGGACAGTTTTCTCAGCCCCTCACGTACCACAGTCCCTGAGGTGCGGGGTAGTGCCACAAGAAATCCTAAGTTTGCCCAGATGCTCAAGGAGTACCTTGCAGATCGAACAACTGTACTCCGACATTCCTCTGTGCCTTACAATTATTGGGTATCCAAGGTGGACACGTGGCATGAATTGGCTCTCTACGCCTTGGAAGTCCTGGCCTGCCCTGCCGCTAGCGTTTTGTCAGAGCGTGTTTTTAGTGCCACAGGTGGAATCATTACAGATAAACGCACCCGCCTGTCAACTGAAAATGCTGACAGGCTGACTCTGATCAAGATGAACAAGGGTTGGATTGGGCCAGACTTCACCACACCACCAGCAAATGAGAGCGGAATTTAAAGTTTGAAACGGGAATTTGCCATGTACCTCCACTCACCCATGGGTACACACTTCTGGACTTTGGATAATCGCTGGACTGCTCCTCCTTCTCCTCATGCGCCTCCATGATGACCGTTACAATAGTTAGGCCTTTGTTTCAGGTATACCCCCAGTGGTAAATTTTTTCGCCCATTCTTTCAGAATGGACATTACAACGACAGGAGACCCGCTCCTTTGCAATGGGAACAATGTTTTGAGGCCCTCATGCACGTCTCTATCCAGGGAAAATGTGGAGCCTCCCAATTTTTGGCTGCCCTGCCTAAGGGCTATACTACAATAGACCCACTTCCTTACAATGGGCACTTCAGGTTTACAGGCCCTCATGCACGTCTCTATCCAGGGACAATGTGGAGCCTCCCAATTTTTGGCTGCCCTGCCAAAGGGCTATACTACAATAGACCCACTTCCTTACAATGGACACTTCAGGTTTACAGGCCCTCATGCACGTCTCTATCCAGGGACAACGTGGAGCCTCCCAATTTTTGGCTGTCCTGCCAAAGTGCTATACTACAATAGACCCACTTCCTTACAATGGGCACTTCAGGGTTACAGGCCCTCATGCACGTCTCTATCCAGGGACAACGTGGAGCCTCCCAATTTTTGGCTGCCCTGCCAAAGGGCTATACTACAATACACCCACTTCCTGACAATGGACACTTCAGGTTTACAGGCCCTCATGCACGTCTCTATCCAGGGACAACGTGGAGCCTCCCAATTTTTGGCTGTCCTGCCAAAGGGCTATACTACAATACACCCACTTCCTGACAATGGACACTTCAGGTTTACAGGCCCTCATGCACGTCTCTATCCAGGGACAACGTGGAGCCTCCCAATTTTTGGCTGTCCTGCCAAAGGGCTATACTACAATAGACCCACTTCCTTACAATGGGCACTTCAGGGTTACAGGCCCTCATGCACGTCTTTATCCAGGGACAATGTGGAGCCTCCCAATTTTTGGCTGCCCTGCCAAAGGGTTATACTACAAGAGACCCACTTCTGAAAAATGGGCACATTAGACTCAAGAGGCCTTCATATACGTCTCTTCTCAGGGACATCGGAGTGCCACACAATGTTTTCACGTAAAATCTTTCATGTAATCTCCAAAAGTAACATACACCAGCTCTATCTCACTATTGGGTGTGTGCCCTTAACATTTCCGCCATGAAAATTCATTTTGGTGTCATTTTGGAAAGTTTTCTGGTGAGTCCGTAAAAATGGCGTAAAACGCGGACAAAATTGTTCACAGCTGTGACTTTTGAGTGATAAATGCTTCAAGGGGTCTTCCCCATGCTGTTGCCATGTCATTTGAGCACTCTTCTTAGACTTTTGTGACATTTTTAGGGTGTCTACATGCTGCCGGGGGGTCATTTCATAAAAATACTCGGGTCTCCCATAGGATAACATTGGGCTCGGTGCTCGGGCTGAGTACACGAGTATCTTGGGATGCTCGGCCCGAGCCTCGAGCACCCGAGCTTTTTAGTACTCGCTCATCACTACTTGGCACCAGTGGGGCACAAATGGAGTACAACAGGCAATTTTTGTATGCCACTAAGTGAAAGCATTTTTTGCTATTATTATAGCTTATTAAAAACAAAGTAGGAGGGTGTAATGCGGAGGTGCTTGAAATAGCTTGGCACCAGTGGGGCACAAATGGAGTACAACAGTCACTTTTTGGATGCCACTAACTGGCAGCACTCTTTTAAATTAAAATGGCTTTGCAAAAATGTGCAGGAGAGTTTAATGCAGAGGTTCTAGAAATAGCTTGGCACCAGTGGGGCACAAATGGAGTAAAACAGCGACTTTTTGTATGCCACTAGGTTGCAGAAGTTTTTGCTATTATTAAAGCTTATTAAAAACAGAGCAGGAGGGTGTAATGCAGAGGTGCTAGAAATAGCTTGGCACCAGTAAGGCACAAATGGAGTACAACAGGCAATTTTTGTATGCCACTAAGTGAAAGCATTTTTTGCTATTATTATAGCTTATTAAAAACAAAGTAGGAGGGTGTAATGCGGAGGTGCTTGAAATAGCTTGGCACCAGTGGGGCACAAATGGAGTACAACAGTCACTTTTTGGATGCCACTAACTGGCAGCACTCTTTTAAATTAAAATGGCTTTGCAAAAATGTGCAGGAGAGTTTAGGGCAGAGGTTCTAGAAATAGCTTGGCACCAGTGGGGCACAAATGGAGTAAAACAGCGACTTTTTGTATGCCACTAGGTTGCAGAAGTTTTTGCTATTATTAAAGCTTATTAAAAACAGAGCAGGAGGGTGTAATGCAGAGGTGCTAGAAATAGCTTGGCACCAGTAAGGCACAAATGGAGTACAACAGACACTTTTTGGATGCCACTAAGTTGCAGCATTTTTTGCTGTTATTATAGCTTTTTAAAAACAGTGCAGGAGGGTGTAATGCAGAGGTGCTAGAAATAGCTTGGCACCAGTGGGGCACAAATGGAGTACAACAGCCACTTTTTGTATGTCACTAACTGGCAGCACTCTTTTAAATTAAAATGGCTTTGCAAAAATGTGCAGGAGGGTGTAATGCAGAGGTGCTAGAAATAGATTGTCACCAGTGGGGCACAAATGGAGTACAACAGCCACTTTTTGGATGCCAATAAGTTGCAGCATTTTTTGCTACTATTATAGCTTATTAAAAGCAGAGCAGGAGGGTGTAATGCAGAGGTGCTAGAAATAGCTTGGCACGAGTGGGGCACAAATGGATTAAAACAGCCATTTTTTGAATGCCACTAAGTTGCAGCATTTTTTGCTATTATTATAGCTTCTTAAAAACAGAGCAGGAGGGTGTAATGTATAGGTGTTAAAAATACCATGGCGCCAGTGGGGCACAAATGGAGTACAACAGCCACTTTTTGGATGCCACTAACTGGCAGCACTCTTTTAAATTAAAATGGCTTTGCAAAAATGTGCAGGAGGGTGTAATGCAGAGGTGCTAGAAAAAGCTTGGCACAAGTTGGGCACAAATGGAGTACAACAGCCACTTTTTGTATGCCACTAAGTTGCAGCATTTTTTGCTATTATTATAGCTTATTTAAAACAGAGCAGGAGGGTGTCATGCAGAGGTTCTAGAAATAGCTTGGCACCAGTGGGGCACAAATGGAGTACAATAGCCACTTTTTGGATGCCACTAAGTTGCAGCACTTTTTGCTATTATTATAGCTTATTAAATACAGAGCAGGAGGGTGTAATGCAGAGGTGCTAGAAATAGCTTGGCACTAGTGATGTGCGAGTATGCTTGTTACTACTCGGTACTCGCACGAGTATCACTGTACTCGGGCTACTCGGCGGGGACCGAGTAATCTCGCGATACTCGTGCTGTACTCGTGGTCTTCATCCCTGCATGTTGGCGCTCTTTTGAGAGCCAGCCCTCATGCAGGGATTGGCTGGCAGACAACTGCAATACCACAGCCCTGTTAGTTGTGGAATTGCAGTGATTGGCCGGCCTGCACAGCGTGACCGAGCCTTTATACCGGCGGGCGCGCTGTGCTCTGCACACAGCCATCCACACAGTGAGTGCAGGGAGAGTGTTGCTGCTTCAGGGAAAGGTTTGCGGCCCTTTATAGTTAGTTCCGGAGCAGGGCTGCAAACAGTGTGATCAGAAGTCCTTCTTAGGACTATTATAGTTGTATACAGGCAGGCAGAGTATAGCCAGGTCGGAGTACAGTAGCAGAGTCCTTCTCAGGACTATTGTTGCTGTATACATGCAGGGTATAGCCAGGTTGGAATACAGGCTAGTGACCAGAAGAGTCCTTGTCAGGACTATTGTAGCAGTATACAGGCAGGCAGGCAGGGTATATAGCCATTCCTAGTGGTGACCGTATACCAGCCTTCATCATCATATCTGGGGCTGGTGTACACAGTCTAAAACAGTCCAGATAGTGTCAGACTTCTCAGTAATTGTCGCTCCTAAAAACCTGTTAGGTTCTTAGTGCGTCCGTGCTTGCATTTAAAAACCGCACGTGTGTGCCTGCCGGTGGCAGCGTACAGGTGCACAATTTGCACAAACTATTATATAACGCACAAGTCTAGTGTATAATACACGTCAGTCAGCAGTGTCTGATAGTGTCAGACTTCTCAGTAATTGTCGCTTCTAAAAACCTGTTAGGTTCTTAGTGCGTCCGTGCTTGCATTTAAAAACCGCACGTGTGTGCCTGTCGGTGGCAGCGTACAGGTGCACGATTTGCACAAACTATTATATAACGCACAAGTCTAGTGTATAATACACGTCAGTCAGCAGTGTCTGATAGTGTCAGACTTCTCAGTAATTGTCGCTCCTAAAAACCTGTTAGGTTCTTAGTGCGTCCGTGCTTGCATTTAAAAACCGCACGTGTGTGCCTGTCGGTGGCAGCGTACAGGTGCACGATTTGCACAAACTTGGATATAACGTACAAGTATAGTGAATACACGTCAGCACAGCATTGCAAAATGCGCAAGGGCGTTGGCAAGGAACAAGGAAGTGGACGTGATGGTGGTGCAGGCAGAGGCCGAGGTCGTGGGCAAGCTCTAATTTCGCCACAACAAAGGGCCACATCTAGTAGCTCGCACGTCCTGTCCCAAATTCTTGGGGACCACAGCAGTACACCGCTCTTGAACCAAGACCAGTGTCAACAGGTTGTTAGTTGGATAGCGGATAATGCTTCCAGTCAGATTGGCACCACCACAAACACTCTGTCTTCCACACGGTCAAGTGTCAGTAGCCGTGATACTGCACCGCACATTTCAGAACCTGATCCTCCTTCCTACCACAAGGCTGAGTACACGTCCTCGTACATTACTGATCCCACACTTGGACACTCGGAAGAGCTGTTCACGTTTCCATTTGCACATTCTGGCCTCTCGCCAGCTCATGTTGAAGTGGGTCATGAGGAGATCGTATGTACAGATGCCCAAATATTTGAGCAGCCACGTTCTCACGAAGTTGGCAACGTGTCTCAACAAGGGGTGGACGATGATGAGACACAATTGTCAGGAAGTCAGGAGGAGGAGCAGGGTGCGGAAGAGGAAGACGACGTGGTGGATGATCCAGTAACTGACCCAACCTGGCAGGAGGATATGCAGAGCGAGGACAGCAGTGCACAGGGGGAGGGAGGCGTAGCATCCCAACAGGCAGTAAGAAGCAGGGTGGTGGCTCCAGGCAGAAGTCAGGAAACCGTTCCCCGGAACAACAACACGACACAAGGTGCCTGTACAAATGTTAGGTCTTCCCGAGTCTGGCAGTTTTTTAAGTTGGCTCCAGATGATTCTAAAAAGGCCATTTGCAACACCTGCCGTGCCAGCATCAGCAGGGGTACCAAAACTAGCAGCCTGACCACCACCAGCATGATCAGGCACATGTCAGCCAAGCACCCGACTTTGTGGGAAGTACAACAGAGTCGAGGAGCAGTGCTTGCTGATGTCACTGCTACGTCTTCGCTTGTTGTGCATGCGAGCCAATCCCCTGTCCATCCTGCCTGCGAACAAGCCTCCTCCGGTCCTGCACCTGCAGTTGCCTACGCAGAAATAACACCATCATCAAGCACGTCCTTGTCCCAGCGCAGCGTTCAGTTATCCATTCAGCAAACCTTTGAACGCAGGCGCAAATACACTGCCAACGCCCCACATGCCACAGTTCTAAATGCTAACATTTCGCGACTGCTTGCGCTGGAAATGTTGCCTTTTTCGGTTGGTGGAGACAGAAGCATTCCGCGACCTGATGGCGGCAGCTGTCCCACGTTACTCGGTCCCCAGCCGCCACTATTTCTCCCGGTGTGCCGTCCCCGCGTTGCATAACCACGTGTTACAAAACATCACACGTGCCCTGAACAACGCTGTTTCACCCAAAGTCCCCCTAACCACAGACACGTGGACAAGTGCTTGTGGGCAAGGCCGCTACATCTCGTTGACGGCACACTGGGTTAATATTGTGGAAGCTGGGACCCAGTCTGAGCGAGGGATGGAACACGTCCTTCCCACACCAAGGTTTGCAGGCCCTACCTCAGTCAGGGTTTCACCCACACTCTACAGCTCCGGAATGTCATGCTCTTCAGCCTCCTCCTCCTCCTGCGCATCCTCATCCACTTTACCCTCCACACCAGTCCCAAGCTGGAAGCACTGCAGCACTGCCTCGGCGAAGCGGCAACAGGCTGTGCTGAAGCTAATCTGCATAGGTGACAAACCCCACAATGCAGAAGAGGTGTGGACAGCTCTGAAACAGCAGGCAGATCACTGGCTCACACCTCTGAACCTAAAGCCAGGAAAGGTCGTGTGTGACAATGGCCGGAACCTGGTGGCGGCTTTGAGGCGAGGCCAGCTGACACATGTTCCATGCGTGGCCCATGTGCTCAAACTCGTGGTTCAGCGGTTTCTAAAGTCATACCCAGAGCTGTCTGATCTGCTGGTAAAAGTTCGCCGCCTGTCTGCACATTTTCGAAAGTCACCTACTGCTTCAGCCGGCCTTGCCGGCTTTCAGCGCCGTTTGCATCTTCCGGCTCACAGACTGGTGTGTGATGTCCCCACGCGTTGGTATTCAACTCTGCACATGTTGGTCAGGATATGTGAGCAGAAGAGGGCAGTTGTTGAGTACCTGCTTCACCTAAGCCGTCGGGAAATGGGTCAAACTCCACACATAACACCTGAGGAGTGGAGATGGATGTCAGACCTATGTACCATCCTCCAAAACTTTGAGGACTCCACCAAGATGGTGAGTGGTGATGACGCCATTATTAGCGTCACCATACCGCTTCTCTGCCTTCTAAAATGGTCTCTGCTCAAAAACAAACATGATGCATTGCAGGCGGAGCGCGATGAGTTGCAGCAAGAAACAGTAGTGGGTGTGGGTGATAACACACAGCCCAGCCTCGTCTCATCACAACGTGCAGTGGAGGACTATGACGAGGAGGAGGATGAAGACATGGAGCAACTCTCCGGCCAAATTGAGGATATGACATGCACACCAGTCATATCCTCGGTTCAGCGTGGCTGGCCAGAGGACAGGGTAGAGGAGGAGGAGGAGGAGGAGGAGGAGGAGGACAGCATGTTCAGTCATCGTGTTGGTCAGGATACTGAAGTACTGGCTGTTAAGAGTCTGGCGCACATGGCTGACTTTATGGTAAGCTGCCTGTCTCAAGACCCTCGCGTTAAGAACATCTTGGCCGACAAGCATTACTGGTTGGTAACACTGTTAGACCCACGCTACAAGGAGAACTTTATGTCTCTTATTCCCGAGGCGGAGAGGTCAACCAAAATGCTGCAGTTCCGGAAGGCCATAGTCACGGAAGTAGGCAAAGCATTCCCCTCACAAAACGCTAGCGGCATAGGTCAGGAATCAGTGGACAACCAAGGCGTACAGCCGAGAGAGGCACAAGTCCAATCCGCCAGAGGTAGGGGAACAGTCTTTAAGATGTGGGACAGTTTTCTCAGCCCCTCACGTACCACAGCCCCTGAGGTGCGGGGTAGTGCCACAAGAAATCCTAAGTTTGCCCAGATGCTCAAGGAGTACCTTGCAGATCGAACAACTGTACTCCGACATTCCTCTGTGCCTTACAATTATTGGGTATCCAAGGTGGACACGTGGCATGAATTGGCTCTCTACGCCTTGGAAGTCCTTTCCTGCCCTGCCGCTAGCGTTTTGTCAGAGCGTGTTTTTAGTGCCGCAGGTGGAATCATTACAGATAAACGCACCCGCCTGTCAACTGAAAATGCTGACAGGCTGACTCTGATCAAGATGAACAAGGGTTGGATTAGGCCAGACTTCACCACACCACCAGCAAATGACAGCGGAATTTAAAGTTTGAAACGGGAATTTGCCATGTACCTCCACTCACCCATGGGTACACACTTCTGGACTTTGGATAATCGCTGGACTGCTCCTCCTTCTCCTCATGCGCCTCCATGATGACCGTTACAATAGTTAGGCCTTTGTTTCAGGTATACCCCCAGTGGTAAATTTTTTCGCCCATTCTTTCAGAATGGACATTACAACGACAGGAGACCCGCTCCTTTGCAATGGGAACAATGCTTTGAGGCCCTCATGCACGTCTCTATCCAGGGAAAATGTGGAGCCTCCCAATTTTTGGCTGCCCTGCCTAAGGGCTATACTACAATAGACCCACTTCCTTACAATGGGCACTTCAGGTTTACAGGCCCTCATGCACGTCTCTATCCAGGGACAACGTGGAGCCTCCCAATTTTTGGCTGTCCTGCCAAAGGGCTATACTACAATAGACCCACTTCCTTACAATGGGCACTTCAGGGTTACAGGCCCTCATGCACGTCTCTATCCAGGGACAACGTGGAGCCTCCCAATTTTTGGCTGCCCTGCCAAAGGGCTATACTACAATAGACCCACTTCCTTACAATGGACACTTCAGGTTTACAGGCCCTCATGCACGTCTCTATCCAGGGACAACGTGGAGCCTCCCAATTTTTGGCTGTCCTGCCAAAGGGCTATACTACAATAGACCCACTTCCTTACAATGGGCACTTCAGGGTTACAGGCCCTCATGCACGTCTCTATCCAGGGACAACGTGGAGCCTCCCAATTTTTGGCTGCCCTGCCAAAGGGCTATACTACAATACACCCACTTCCTGACAATGGACACTTCAGGTTTAAAGGGCCTCATGCACGTCTCTATCCAGGGACAACGTGGAGCCTCCCAATTTTTGGCTGCCCTGCCAAAGGGCTATACTACAATACACCCACTTCCTGACAATGGACACTTCAGGTTTACAGGCCCTCATGCACGTCTCTATCCAGGGACAACGTGGAGCCTCCCAATTTTTGGCTGTCCTGCCAAAGGGCTATACTACAATAGACCCACTTCCTTACAATGGGCACTTCAGGGTTACAGGCCCTCATGCACGTCTCTATTCAGGGACAATGTGGAGCCTCCCAATTTTTGGCTGCCCTGCCAAAGGGCTATACTACAATAGACTCACTTCTGAAAAATGGGCACATTAGACTCAAGAGGCCTTCATGTACGTCTCTTCTCAGGGACATCGGAGTGCCACACAATGTTTTCACGTAAAATCTTTCATGTAATCTCCAAAAGTAACATACACCAGCTCTATCTCACTATTGGGTGTGTGCCCTTAACATTTCCGCCATGAAAATTCATTTTGGTGTCATTTTGGAAAGTTTTCTGGTGAGTCCGTAAAAATGGCGTAAAACGCGGACAAAATTGTTCACAGCTGTGACTTTTGAGTGATAAATGCTTCAAGGGGTCTTCCCCATGCTGTTGCCATGTCATTTGAGCACTCTTCTTAGACTTTTGTGACATTTTTAGGGTGTCTACATGCTGCCGGGGGGTCATTTCATAAAAATACTCGGGTCTCCCATAGGATAACATTGGGCTCGGTGCTCGGGCCGAGTACACGAGTATCTTGGGATGCTCGGCCCGAGCCTCGAGCACCCGAGCTTTTTAGTACTCGCTCATCACTACTTGGCACCAGTGGGGCACAAATGGAGTACAACAGCCAATTTTTGTATGCCACTAAGTGAAAGCATTTTTTGCTATCATTATAGCTTATTAAAAACAAAGTAGGAGGGTGTAATGCAGAGGTGCTTGAAATAGCTTGGCACCAGTGGGGCACAAATGGAGTACAACAGCCACTTTTTGGATGCCACTAAGTTGCAGCATTTTTTGCTACTATTATAGCTTATTAAAAACAGAGCAGGAGGGTGTAATGTAGAGGTGCTAGAAATAACTTGGCACCAGTGGGGCACAAATGGAGTACAACAGCCACTTTTTGAATGCCACTAACTGGCAGCACTCTTTTAAATTAAAATGGCTTTGCAGAAATGTGCAGGAGGGTGTAATGCAGAGGTGCTAGAAATAGCTTGGCACCAGTGGGGCACAAATGGAGTACAACAGCCACTTTTTGGATGCCACTAAGTTGCAGCATTTTTTGCTAATATTATAGCTTATTAAAAACAGAGCAGGAGGGTGTAATGCAGAGGTGCTAGAAATAGCTTGGCACCAGTGAGGCACAAATGGAGTACAACAGCCACTTTTTGTATGCCACTAAGTTGCAGCATTTTTTGATATTAATATAGCTTATTAAAAACAGAGCAGGAGGGTGTAATGCAGAGGTGCTAGAAATAGCTTGGCACCATTGGGGCACAAATGGAGTACAACAGCCACTTTTTGGATGCCACTAAGTTGCAGCACTTTTTGCTATTATTATAGCTTATTAAAAACAGAACAGGAGGGTGTAATGCGGAGGTGCTAGAAATAGCTTGGCACCAGTGGGGCACAAATGGAGTACAACAGCCACTTTTTGGTTGCCACTAACTGGCAGCACTCTTTTAAATTAAAATGGCTTTGCAAAAATGTGCAGGAGGGTTTAATGCAGAGGTGCTAGAATTAGCTTGGCACCAGTGGGGCACAAATGGAGTACAACAGCAACTTATTGTATGCCACTAAGTTGCAGCATTTTTTGCTATTATTATAGCTTATTAAAAACAAAGCAGGAGGGTGTAATGCAGAGGTGCTAGAAATAGCTTGGCACCAGTGGGGCACAAATGGAGTACAACAGCCACTTTTTGCTTGCCACTAACTGGCAGCACTCTTTTAAATTAAAATGGCTTTGCAAAAATGTGCAGGAGGGTTTAATGCAGAGGTGCTAGAATTAGCTTGGCACCAGTGGGGCACAAATGGAGTACAACAGCAACTTTTTGTATGCCACTAAGTTGCAGCATTTTTTGCTATTATTATAGCTTATTAAAAACAAAGCAGGAGGGTGTAATGCAGAGGTGCTAGAAATAGCTTGGCACCAGTGGGGCACAAATGGAGTACAACAGCCACTTTTTGCTTGCCACTAACTGGCAGCACTCTTTTAAATTAAAATGGCTTTTTCAAAAATGTGCAGAAGGGTGTAATGCAGAGGTGCTAGAAATAGCTTGGCACCAGTGGGGCACAAATGGAGTACAACAGCCACTTTTTGGATGCCATTAAGTTGCAACACTTTTTGCTATTATTTTAGCTTATTAAAAAAAGAGCAGGAGGATGTAATGAAGAGGTGCTAGAAATAGCTTGGCACCAGTGGGGCACAAATGGAGTACAACAGCCACTTTTTGGATGCCACTAAGTTTCCTCAGTGTTTGCTATTATAATGGCTTAGTAACAATGAGCTTGAGTGTGCAATGCAGAGGTGCTGCAAATAGCTTTGCACCAGTGGGACACTAATGAAGTCCAACAGCCACTTTTAGGATGCCACTAAGTTTCCTCAGTGTTTGCTATTACAATGGCTTAGTAACAATGAGCTTGAGTGTGCAACGCAGAGGTTCTGTAAATAGCTTTGCACCAGTGGGACACTAATGAATTCCAACAGCCACTTTTAGGATGGCACTAACTGGCAGCACTCTGCAATTAAAATGGCTTTGCTAAAAAAGGCAGGAGAGTACAGTGGCCGAGTTGTGGGTCAGTGTAGAGGAAAGGAAGCCTCACTTTCTATCCCTTTTAATGGTGAAATGCAGCAAGGAAGTCCCTGAGCTTAGCTACACAGACGCTGTTATCTGTAGCTGTTAAAAACAGTTTCCACGGAACGGACCTGCCCTTTGGCTCTGAGCCTGCTGTAATTAGCCCTTAGAAGGGCTGAAAGAAACTTCTATCCCTATTCTGTTTTGTGCTGTGTGTAGAGCGTACACAACAGTATCGGCGACAGGAGCTGTGCCAGCGGTGACTGACACCCAGACACAGAAGGCAGATAATGGCGTCCAGACGGGCAGATACCCGTTTTTATAATGCAGGGACATGTGACATGGACAGCCTATGACACATGCCTTTGCTTGTCTTGCAAAAATTCTACTTAGCTGTGCATGTCTGGGATTGGCTGACATGCTGGCCTGCCCCACTACACGCGCACTTAGGGAAGGAAGACAAGAAAAAAAAAAATGGAGATCGCCATTATCCCAGCAGCAGTTATCTGAACGCGCATTCCCCGTACACTATACGCTGAAATTTCATAACAGTGTAAGTCACAGAGTGACTTACACTATTACAGCGGAAAGCCAGCTACTAATTAGCTTTGCCCTTTGCTGCTAGAACCGTTCTCGAACGTAACTCGAGCTATCGAGCTTTTAGCAAAAAGCTCGAGTTCTAGTTCAATCTAGAACACCCCCCAAAATCACTCGAACCGCGAACTGGAGAACCACGAACCACGAACCGCGTTTAACTCAACATCTGCTCCCACTAGGGCATCTCCACCAGGGGGGGACACTAAGAATTTGGACACGAACATGTGTGGTCCCAGTTACACCTTTAGTGGATGGGTTAATGGGATTATCTGGGCTTGGATCTTTCAGGCACCAGGTTCCTGGGGAGTACGGAGCGTGAGGCTCCTGAGTCCACCAAAGCTCTTATTTCCTTGTTGCCGATGTGAAGGGGGACGTGTATAAATGGACCTCTGGCATCCCTATCCCGTGCTGCTGCAAGTCAGGCAGTCTTTTCCTCCTGACTCTTGGGTTGGTTTTGAGTGTCTCTCTTTTTCTTTCTACAGTCTCTGATCACATGTCCTCTGATTCCACAATAGTAGCAGGTCGGTGCCTTCTTTCTTGTACCTTCTGGCTGACCGTCCACTGCTGCTATGACAACTTTCTTGTTGCTCCTTTTATCCTTTGCGTCGGTTTCTAAGCCACTTGCTTTTTTAACTAGAAGATCTATGTCTTCCATGTTTCTCCATTCTGGGCAGCACGCTTTCAATATTTCTGCCAGAGGTGCATGTATTCTATCCATGAAGGATCTTACCATCAGGCGACGTATTGCAGCTGCTTGTATGTCCAGCCCTTCATCTGCCAATGACTGCATCAATCTGTAGTAAAATGAGCTGACATTCTCCACAGGACCTTGATGCACTGGTCCCATTGTGCTCTTAGTTCTTTGTTCCTGGGCGCAAAAAAGATTGAGTCTTATCATGAAGTCTTGGCCCGATTCCACATTATGGGTATCGTCCGTAACATGTCCTTGTCAGATGGGCAGTGAGTTTGGCATACAGTTCGGAAGACATTTTAACTCTACACAAACCTTCCATGATCAACCAAGTGCTTCTGTAGGAGACCTGTATTTGGTTCAGCTAACGTGAAAAACTGACTGGGTTTCTAGTCGGGCCTGGAGCATTTTGCAGGAAAGCCATCTGCTCAGCTGGAGTCCAGGGTACGTAGTCTTCATACGTACGAGGAACTGCATCTCTGGGAGCATCTGGGTTTTGTGGATTACCAGGTGGTCTTATCAGGACTCTTCTTTCCACTACGGGATAAAGGGGCACTGGTGCTGTGGCTTGTAGCTTGTGCTGTGGGGCTCCACAGGCTAGGCATGTTTCACTCCAGTCCGGATTTTGTTGGCCACAGTTTGTGCAGGTCCATTCTGGGGATCCTGCTATTTTTGGAGTTGTTTCAGGAGTAGCTGACAGGTATGGATTAGGATGCTGATCCTTATTAGCCTTCTTCCCAGTTTCTTCCCATGTGTCTGTTCCTTTAGGGTATATCCAACCTTGATCGTGGGCTGTTTTTGCCATGTCAGAAAGAGTTCTGACCAGTTTAGTCCATGATTTATCTGCTATTACTCCTGCTCTAGTATCTCTTATTTTGTCTCATTTGTTGGGGTCCAATTGATCCTTCCCCTTCAATCCAAATGTCTTAAAAACTTCCTTGGACTGACTGGCTGTTCTTTTGCCATGATAACACATAATGAGATGTTGCAGAGTGCATCCAGCTCTTCTGTCCTTTGATATTCCTTGCCCCATTTTTCGTCTATCTTCTTCAGCTTTTAGACCCTTGAACGTCTCTTGGACTAAACCTACCTATCCTGGAGATACTCAGAGACTAACTCCTTATTTGTATTCCTACCTAAGGTGAGGTCTAGAACCACCTATCCTGGAAGTACTCAGAGACTGACTCTTGATCTGTATTCCTGCTGAAAGGTGGTGTCCTAACTGTTCAGAGGGGGCTGAGTATGTTGAATGGCGCTGGGTTACCCTTCTTGTATCAAAGGTACACTCTATATCCGATAGCAAGGGCTATTCCCACTAACACTAGGGCAGTGAATATCACATCCATTGGACAGAGCAGGCACACTATTCTTTTTTAACACTCACTGATGTATGGGATCTATGACAACCAACAAGGACAACAGCACAGAAGCAAAATGCAGGAGGCAGACATACGGAAACAAAGCACAGAGGGGCAGAGAAACAAACAAGGCACAGAAAACATCTGCTGGCAAAAGCTCTCTCAGAGTTCAGTAGAAACCCGCCAATAACCCAGTATTTTACTCACAGTGTACCTCTTGCACGATGAGGAGAAAGATAGAATCAGACATGGGGAGCAAAAAGAGAAGAATAAGGTTCAACTCTTACCTGGCCAGGTGTTTCTCGTCCCCACGTCTGGTCCACCTCCCCCTCGGCTTGGCAAGACAGTTCACTGCGTCCTGGGATTAGAAACACGGGTACCTGTTTTTTAAGGCGCCAGATAATGTTAGTTTGACCTAACGGTCACAGCTGTTGCCAGCGATGTCTGAATGCAGAGGGAGTACCGGTGACCCCCCCTCTGCTATTCCAGGCTCAAGGAAAACAGGCAGACGCTGTTATACACATAAGACCTGGAGATGTGTGGCTCCGAAATAGAAGTGCATTGATTTTGTTTACAATACAAAGTTATACAAAGTTGATTAGGGCGTAACTATGCAACATACATATTCATTAATCTACATTCATTAAGGCGTGGATTACATATTCCCAGCAAGAGAAATTAACATAATGACTTTGATTCCCATAACAATCTATAACATTTCTTCTCCCCATAATAAGATGTTTTTCAGTTGTTTCTAAGTCAAAACATTCTGCGTCCTTGAGTTTGGTCTCAGAGTTTATTACGTAAATAAGTCTGGTTTTGTTCTTGCAAGGGAGAATGAATTTCTATTATTTTTCTAACCAGCGAAAAAGGTTAACTCTTTCCTCACACTTGTAGGTGTCACACACAACGACGTTGCTAACAAGGCCGGATGTGCGTCAAGAATTCCGTGACCCCAGCAATATCTTGTTAGCGATGTCGCTGCGTGTAAAGCGGCCTTGAGGTTCACTCATCTCTAGTGACTAGCATAACAGGTGTGCTGCAGAAGATGGAGCTAAAAGAGACGAACTCTGTATGTCAAATATCATCAAAGTGTCTGAACCAGATAGAAGAAAAGAAAGAAAAATAATCAAACTAAAGAAGAAAGATTTCACCTTAATTGAACTTCAATATAATACCTGTGTATCATCAGTACTGTCATTCCTTTATGGTCTGCAGTCTAATGATGGCTGGTAATAACAAATCCCAATATCTCCTTACTATTGTTAGGGACATACTGGAAGTTTTAGGGTAATGAGATAAAACTGTATATGAGGCTGATTTAGCACTGGACTTGATTGCTGACCAAGCAAGGGCTGTTGAGCAGGGAGGATGTAATTTAAATATAGACTGCAGGTAAGTGCATAGTTGAACACAATATCATAGTTTGACACAACACAGAGCATAGTTTGGTGCTACCTTTCTCATTTTTCATTGTTTTTATCTGTACTGTTTACTCCTATTTAGTATGTGCTCCATGGACCATGCTTCCAGGTGTGCATCTTGTAAGATGTTTGTGTGCCGCCCCATGGCCCCGTTACCTTCAGGTCATCTCAGGGTCTTCAGGGACGGCGCTTCCTGGGTCATTCTTGTCACAGGTAGGTTGACTTCTATAGGATTCGTGACGCCACTCTCGGTATTGCGGTCAGAGCGACCTCCACTGCAGATTAGGGGATGCCTGGGGCTGATGTTGAATGCAGTTAGATGTAGTGGCCTCCCGAGAGTGAGGCTGGCTCCAGAGCCCGGTTTGGGTGTGTGGAACCACAGGTCACAGAGTGACTCACACGCACAGCAAGAATGTCTTTCAGGGTTTTTACTCACTTTCAGGTGGCAGGGGTGAGTAACCCGGGCAAAGCTGTGATAAACAGGTGGAACCAAGAATTTCTTCAGGCTGACTTGTGAGGGTGGCTACTGACTCGCCTTCCTAGCCCTTTTGTTTTTGTGGTGACCAAGACTTGTAGTCCTACGGGGTCACCCAGGGAAGTTGCTTCTGCCTGTTCTCCCCTTTTTCAGCCCGTCTGCTTGTAGCCTGGACCAGTAACAGAGAACAATTGTAGAAAAAGGGTTTCTATACCGCGCCAATGATCACAAGTCTGGAAGTCGGATTGATGTGGCTTTATTGTAGCATAGGTCTACGCGTTTCAGGAGCTCTGCTCCCTTCCTCAGGACCATAGAAACAACATCAAATCTACCGCAGTGGATACACACATACATTAAATAGATCAGTGACGTCATAGTACCGCCCCGTATAGAAAAAAACGGCGGGAAAGGATGCAACGTGGAAGAAAACATGACGCAATACAGAAAAGACATGATCAAAAGAAAAAACATACAACTCTTATTCAATTTAAGTGACCCAAATACTGATAGATCATAATAAATTCAGTGAACATTGAAAAAATAAACTTATTTCAATTATGTCTGCAAAAAATGAACACAGTTAGTAAAATATACAAGCATATCTATATATATATATATATATATATATATATACATATACCCAGATCAATGGAATATACCAAATCAATCAAGTGATAAAGTACAAAGCGAGCCCAGAACTCAAGAAGGGTGAAAGGTACTAAATTGTGAGTGACTACAAATCCAAACTGAAGCGGGTAAAGCCCGCTGTACCATGAGGACGTTATAATCCAAGCCGTGCAACAAACAGCAAAAACCACTGCGATGGAAGGTGTGCAATGATCGGACAAAAAAACCTCCCGATGTGGATGTTATACATCTTATTTAACTAATAAAAAGTGACCCTTATAAGGTATATAAAGCAATGAAACCAATAAACCCCATTTCCCCTGCTCGGGCAGAACTAACAAGGGGTAAAACTCAGAATATTACTATCGTGCTCATTTATTATAAGTGTACATACATGCACCCCTTTTAATAAGGATTATGTGTCATAGAGCTCCAGGGAACCGCTCCCTACCCTCATTATAAGCGTAAGTTCAAACAAGTTCAAACCGTGGGAAAAAAACCCACGGCGGCTGCACAAGCCGCGGGTGTCAAAGGAGCGGGGTGAAACAAGTTCATACCCGTGGGAGAAAATGCGGGCGCGCATGCGCTGGTGACTACCTAGCACAAAAAAGATAGAGAACAGAAGAAGGGTGTGCTAAAAAGAAATAGAAGGTGCTAAGGAACACCTCAGGTGCACAAATACCGCCATCACAGATTAACTAATATTGTGAAACAACTGCCATAAGGTCCAATCTAATGAACGGTGTACTATTATGGCGGATTAGCAAAGGATCAAGTGAAGGGCAAAAAAGAAATTAAGGAGGGAGAATAGTGGATAATTAACAAACATACGGAAAATGAAAAAGGGAAGGGGAAACGTCCCATATGGGACCTGTATCAACAATTATCAACAAAAAGCGGATCTAAAATGGTTTGTAACCAGTCACCGGAAAGAGATACGGAAGACTTCAATTATCTCCCTACGGCACCAATACCGAAAAAATTCTAAAAACATTTTAATAACTGGTAATGGTATCATACACCCACATAAAAGGTTAAAATATTCCCCAACCCATAATTCTACGTATACAAATATGGTTATGCCGGTGATAACCAAGGAGCATTGGCAACTTAAAAACAATAATTGTACTTTATGCATGAATATTTCAGTTAAAATTTAAGAAAAAACATCTAAAACCCATAAAATAATAATGGATAAAAAAATAATGGATAAAAAATATATATATGTATAATGGAAAAATTCTAAAAGGGACTAAAATTACTAAAACCCTAAAGGAAGTATAATGGACCTTAATTAACAAACAATTGAAAAACTGCAAGGGCACCCGTATCCACAACCCTCTCTCATCTGTTATGTGGATGTATATGAAAAAATGGTTTAATGGAACAGGTCTGTGACTTCATTTAGGCCCTGCGGTTTTAAAGTGTTCAGTTTATATATCCAATAGGTTTCCTTCCTATTTAGGACCTTGGCCCTATTACATACATGTGGGGGTATCTGTTCGATAGGGGTTATCTTTAATTTAATTTTCTTATCATGATGTAGGGTCACATGTCGAGACAGGCCATGTAACATGAACCCAATCTTAATGTTATGCCTGTGTGAGTTTAACCTATTGTGCAAAGGCTGCGTCGTCCTTCCAACATAACGCTTTGCACAATCGCATTCAATAAGATAAATGACATAGTCCGACTGACATGTAAGATGACTTTTTATACAAAACTCCATTCCTCCCGGTTTAAGACCAAAGTTCAGCCTTCCATGCTGGATGTTTTTACAGCACAGACAATTCTTAGCGTAGCACTTGTAAGCACCCACCATTTTATTCATGACAATAGGAGTGTCAAAATCTCTAAGCCTACTAGGGGCTAAATGATTTTTGAGGGTAGAGGCCCTCCGGTATGTAACCCCAGGATGACTGGGTAATACATTTTTCAAAAATGGATCATTGTGCAAAATAGCCCAATGTTTTTTGAGGATATTTTTGATTAAATTTCCATCGCTGCTAAACGTGGTTAGGAAATGGGAAGAAAAATTTAACCCCGGGGTACCCTGAGATATAGTCATATTGCTCTCCTTTTTGTGGATAAGATCAGACTGTTTGAGACTCTTATTTGTCTGATAGGCTTTTTTTATAGTGGCCATAGGGTAATTCTTCTCCCTGAATCTTTCTCTGAGTATCACTGCCTGTTCATTGAAATCTTTATCAAGTGTGCAATTCTTTCTAATCCTCTGGAATTGGTTCCCAGGGATATTAAGTAACCATTTCTCATAATGGCTGCTAGTGAAATTTATATAGCCATTCGAATCCACAGGTTTAAAGAAGGTTTTCGTAATAATAATTCCATCAATATGTGATATTGTGAGGTCCAAAAAATTAATGGACTCTGCACCAATAGTAGGGGAGAATTCTAAGCCCCAATTATTGTTGTGTATACTCTCTAGGAAGTGAGGGAGGTTATTTTCACTATTATCCCAGATGATTATCAGATCATCTATATATCTCTTATAAACTACCACATTTTTGAAAAATTCGGAGGAATAAATATATAAGAGTTCGAACAATCCCATTACCAAGTTAGCGAACGTAGGAGACACTTTGGAACCTATTGCGACTCCACAACACTGATGGTACATGGCGTCCAGAAAAGTAAAGAAATTATTTTCAAGTATAAACTTCATCCCTTTCAAGATGAAGTCTTTTTGTATATGGGGCAACCGGTCGTCCATCTCTAAAAAATTCCTGAAACATTCAAGACCTAATGGATGTAAAATGTTGGTGTACAGTGACGTTATATCAAGGGTCACGAACAAAAAAGTCTCCCTCCATTCAATATCCTTAAGGATCTCAATCAAATGAGTGGAGTCCCTGAGAAAACTTCTAAGGTTGTTAATGTGTGGTCTCATAATGGTGTCAATATACGCTGCCAGGTTCTCTGTTAGAGACCCAATCCCTGAAATGATGGGTCTCCCAGGGGGATTGGATAAACTTTTGTGGATTTTCGGGAGATGGTAGAAGAAGGCCAATCTGGGATTTTTGACCTCCAAAAACTTTTTCTCATCCTTACTGAGAATCCCTGTCTTTACTGCATCTTGAATGAGGATGTCATAATTCCGGATGGCATTCTGATAAACTACAGCATCCACCACCTCATAATGTAAACTATTTGAGAGCATCCTAAGGGCTTCTTGGATGTAGGCGCTCTTATCCTGTATCACAATCCCCCCCCCCTTGTCAGCATTTCTGATGACAATATGGGGGTTATTTCTTAATTTAGACAGGGCAGTATTTTCATCTTTCGTCAGATTAGTCTTGGAATGATCTTTCCTAGTGAGGATTTCTTTGAAATCCTCTAAGACTAAATCACTAAATGTCTTAATGTGATGCCCAGTACTATGTACCGGGTAAAACTTGGACCTAAGCTTCAAATCCGTATGGAAATAATCATCAGGCATAGATAAATCCTTGGATGGATTCACCCTATTAATCTGAAAATGACGCTCGAGGGTTAATTTCCTGATGAAACTCTGAAAGTCTATATATAGCTTAAAATCATCAGAGGGTTTCATTGGGCAAAAAGAAAGGCCTTTTTTCAAAATACTAATCTCATTATTGGAAAGCTCATGACTGGAGAGATTAAAAATTCCAGCATTACCACAACTCAATGGTTGCTTCTTTTCTCTTTTTTGTTTGACCCGATGTCCTGCTCTAGTTCCTCTGACGTGTTTTTTCTTTTTCCCCCCCTGGGGGTGAGGAACTTGGTAATGTGGATCTGTGTGTTCCTGGCAACCGGTAAAAAAGGAAAGCAAGGGTTTCCTTTAAGGGTATTATCAATGGTGACAATCCCTCTGGAGGGGGAAACAAGGGGTTCAGCTGGCGTATCGGAAATAGTGACAATCCCTTTTGAAGGGGAAGTCGGGGGTTCAATTGACATAGAGGGATGGGACTCACCCTCTTCATCCCCTGATGACCCTGGCAGAGGTAAGTATTCCTCATGCACTGATAAGTCTAAAAGGTCAGCAACGTCAATCTCTGGGAGAGTGCCACTACAGGGGAAAGTATCATTCGCCTCAGTCACTAGATTGATGGCTCTATTTTTTCGTATCCTATCAATCTGTAATCTGAGTGACTCTAACTGTTTTTTCGTCTCTTCAAAATCCACGGACACTCTGGAGGGGGTCCGAGTGACAGAAGGACCTGTGGAGGGATTAACTTCCATAAGAGTGGTATTAACCTGTGGTAGAGTATTTGGTACCAAGGTCAAGACATCATCACTGATAGTCACATTGGAGTCCACCCGGGGTATAGTAGTCTCATGACCAGTGTGGACCGGGATTTCTTTAGGCCGTTCATTGGAACTAGTCCCCTCTCTGTCATTAGTAGAGACAGAGTCTTTCTTATGGAATTTACTATTAAAGAAATTCCTATTATTGCTAATAGATCGGGGTCTGCGTTTGATCAGTACAGACTCTCCTTCACTGGGTGTGGGTCTCCTTACTGCCCCAGGAATCATGTCAGATCTGTCCCTTTGAAGTTTCTTAGACTTTCGGAAAATGGTTTCCTGTTCTAACTGGATTAATTTAGTATTAATATCCGAGTTCAAGATCCTAAACTCAGGATGTAAGTCAAAACCGCTGAGCTCTTTATAAAGTTCAGCAATATTAACAGAAGCCTCATTAGCAATATTATTGCGCTTTTTAAAAAGACACTGTAGCATTCCCTGCATGCAGTTATTCAGTATATTGTCCCATTCAGTGGTAAAAATGGGGTCCGAAGGAAACGGCGAATCATGCTTGATTCTGAGACCCCTCGGGCAAAGTTTTTCTTCTAAATAGATAGTCAGAAACCGGGCATCCAGCCCAAAACGTAGCTCTTCCTTGAGCAAGTCCTCTAAGCGCAAAAAAAGTTTTTTCATGCTCTCTGTCTCCTCTTCAGAATACACATTAGGCAGCTTAAGGTCCCAATCAACAACATGCGTTTCAGGAGCACCTACTGTTTGTAGTATAAGTCTCTCTCTTGAAGACAACCGGTTCTTGAAGTAATCCATATCTCACGTATACAAGCCCCTCTGCTGCTGTCTCCACAGATATAGGGGATCTGGTCACGCCAGGTCCAGCAATAGACGAGAGGAAAAGCTGTGGAGAATAAAGCGCAATAGGGTCTTACCCTTATAGGCACAGGGCAATAGGCAAGGGGAGCAAATATACTCACCAACTGTAGTTGTGACAGTCACAACTACTGTACTCGCATTTACAAATGGATCCAGGCAGCGGCAACCCAAAGTGGCTGATAACAGAGAACAATTGTAGAAAAAGAGTTTCTATACCACGCCAATGATCACAAGTCTGGAAGTCGGATTGATGTGGCTTCATTGTAGCATAGGTCTACGCGTTTCAGGAGCTCTGCTCCCTTCCTCAGGACCATAGAAACAACATCAAATCTACCGCAGTGGATACACACATACATTAAATAGATCAGTGACGTCACTGCCTGGACCAGGTCACTCCGGCTGCTTGGCTCTTGTGAACTATGGGCCCTCTCGTTGCTACGTGGCTCCGGACTCTGTAGTGTTATGGTGGAGGGTATGAAGTACCCACACCTGCAGGTTTGGCAGGCCAACTGAATGGGACCCTGCGCTGGGGACCTGTAACCCCGTGTGGCCTGGTCCTCTCCTGGCAGTCCCCGTACTCAGCCACCCCTTTGCACTCCAGCCTTGGGTGGATTTCGGGCGGCACTATCAGGTGACCGTTCTCCTCCATCAGTAACCACTGCACCTGCAGTGTCTGACTAGTGACAGCCTCCAGGTTTCCTCCTTGCGACTTCTCTCCCTGAGCTCCATTTCAGACTGACTCACTACTTCCTCCCCTCTGTGCCTGCCTCCACAACTTAGCAACCAGGTTCTCTACCACATCCCTTTAGTGGAGATGGAGGCCACGCCCCCTCCTGGATTCCCCAGGTGTTCCTTCAAAGGTCAATGTGGGAGACCTGGTTACTATGCGCCTGTGTATCCACACCCAGGTCAGCCATCTGGATTACCTGTGTTGTACTGCCCCCAGCATGGGTGCAGTACTCAGTGGTGCCTGACCAGGTCAGGGGCATCACATTCCCCCCTTAGTTATCAACAGCACGTCCTCGGGCTTCAAGACAAACATTTTAAAATGCATAAAACAGTAAAACAGTATAAAAAATGTAAAAGCATCATAAAAATACTGAAAAACATACCAGGTACCATACATCACCACCCTCCACCCACAAGTCCGTTACCCACCCAAAACCCTCTCAGGGGGCAGGTCACTGGTTCTTTTAGCAACCAGGTCTGGGCCATCTGTTTCCCCAGACCCTTCCTCCAATCTTCCTCTCCCGTCGAGCCATGCCTTCGGCCACTTCTGGCAGGATGAAGAGGAAGCTTTCTTGGTCTGCTGGTTAACAGGGTATACCCTGCCTTGTGGAGCCGCTTTCTGCCTCTTCTGGCAGGAATGTAGAGGCGGCATCCACAGTCGATGCAGACAGGGTACCCTCTTTGTGGTGGAGAGCCAGGCCCCATAAACAGGCGTGCTCCCTGGTCACAGGTAAGCCAGGCCCATAAACAGGCAGGCTCTGGTGGGGGTACCATTCAAGGCAACTATATACACTGCGAGAGTTTGTGGCTATAGCCAGTTCATAGCCTTATGGTTCATAAAAGTGCACAAAACCAGGTGCAAGTGGACTTAATTTCTCACATTAGTTCATGTGGGCACATTCTTGAAGTTTCTCTAACGTTGCAAACATTTCAAAACTGGTAACTTCTTACTGCATTCTTTACATGGACTCTTCTTCCTTACCAGGGCTTTGGCCTGTAGGGCTGCGGCACCTGTCATTCTCCACATCTGTCGTCATCTGTAGTGGTATCTTCAGCTTGTTCTTTGTCTTTGTCTGTTCTTTCCTCTGTTTCTTTCTCTGTTTCTCTGAATTCCTTCAGGCTGACTTGTGAGGGTGGCTACTGACTCGCCTTCCTAGCCCTCGTGTTTTTGTGGTGACCAAGACTTGTAGTCCTATGGGGTCACCCAGGGAAGTTGCTTCTGCCTGTTCTCCCCTTTTTCGGCCCATCTGCTTGTAGCCTGGACCAGGTGACTGCGGCTGCTTGGCTCTTGTGAACTATGGGCCCTCTCGTTGCTACGTGGCTCTGGACTCTGTGGTGTTATGGTGGAGGGTATGAAGTACCCCCACCTGCAGGTTTGGCAGGCCAACTAAATGAGAACGTGCGCTGGGGACCTGTAACCCCATGTGGCCTAGTCCTCTCCTGGCAGTCCCCGTACTCAGCCACCCTTTTGCACTCCAGCCTTGGGTGGATTTTGGGCGGCACTACCAGGTGACCGTTCTCCTTCGTCAGTAACCACTGCACCTGCGGTGTCTGACTAGTGACAGTCTCCAGGTTTCCTCCTTGCGCCTTCTCTCCCTGAGCTCCACTTCAGACTGACTCACTACTTCCTCCCCTCTGTGCCTGCCTCCGCAACTTAGCAACCAGGCTCTCTACCACACCCTCTAGTGGAAATGGAGGCCATGCCCCCTCCTGGATACCCCAGGGGTCCCTTCAAAGGTCAATGTGGGAGACCTGGTTACTATGCGCCTGTGTAACCACACCCCGGTCAGCCTTCTGGATTACCTGTGTTGCAGTGCCCTCAGCATGGGTGCAGTACTCAGTGGTGCCTGACCAGGTCAGGGGAGCCACATTTGCATGCCTTGAATAGCCATTCAAGCGTGAATATTTCTGCACTCAATGTCAGCATGTTACATATTTGGAAGCCCAAATAATGGATCTAAATATGCAGATTGCAACATTCAGGAGCGTTGAGGTGTGATGCCGGTTGGCAACATCCACCAGATCAATAATTCTTCTGGTGCCTTTCTACCTTGCATGAATACTGCTTGATCGGGATATATCAAAGTGGTCAGGATGGGTGGTAGGCAAAAGACCAGACATTTTGCATATATTTTTAGGTTTGTGTTAAGGAGCGATATGGGCCTGAAATTTTGATGGTGTCAGATTGTTTGCCCCACTTTAGCATTGCAAATTCTAATAGTGAGTAATATTAGCCATTATCAGGAGTCAACTTTGTTTGCTGGTTTTATTTGTGATCACATGACCACTAATATGCGCTTTTCATACATACAGTCACATGCAAATTAGCTACTCTTTCTTCTTCTCTCAATGAAGCAGGGTCTGCAATTTTCACTCAACATTGAGAGAATTAGGAAAAGCAGTTATTTGGGTCATTACCGTAATTGTGCAAATTACATATGAGTAATCTCAGATTGACTACTCCCCTCAGGAAAGCTGTTTATAGGATGGGGTGACAATTTTTTCACCAGGGGCAGGAAAACTTAAATTTGCCTCTTTTTAAGGGAGGAATCTTTTCAGTTTCTGTGCAATGCTGTTTAAATTAAAATAAAATAAAAGTATTTCTTATTTGTAGGATTCAAGATTTGCAAATTAAAGAAAATAATGCAAAAGTATTTTATAAATAAAAGTATAATTAAAATATTTAAAAATAAAAAAACTAATTTACTGGAATTCATGCTATCCTAGATAGTGCAACTTTAAAAAAGCCAAGATGTACATTTGACACCACTTGGGCTTAGAACAGGACATGCTGCATTAAAACTGTTCAAAATTAATTTCATCTGACCATGGAGAATAATAGCCTTTCATATTAAGGCTTCTAGATACAGTAATTTACACTTGAAAAGTACTTGCAAAGGAAAATATAAATGAAGGGCACCCTAAATGCCTTTCAGAGCAAATGCATTCACCAAATAAAAGCCTTATTATAACCCCATAGATGACTAGTGTACAAAATGACCTGTACTGTACTATTGTGTATCTGGTCGATTTTTTTTTTTACATAGCATCTAGTTTTCAAAAGACTTTCAAGACACTTGCAGACATGTTGAAACAAAAGAATATAAAAGAAGAAAAAATATTATTAAGTTAAAATAAAAATATTTTTATGCCACATTTTCATTTACACTTGTATCTGTATCACTCAATTAATAGACATTTTGCTTTAATAATTATATTAAACAATATGTATGTTAATCACCAAAACTGAGTTTTAATTATATATTACAATTTTTAAAGAAATTTATCATCAGTGATTATGGCATCTTTGCTGTTTTTTTGAAGCACCGTTTTTTATTATTACTATTTTTAGTGTACAGACACAGGATTTCTGCCAATAAAAAAGCAGATACATTGATTACATGTGTATTCTTAAGTTTATAATAGAAACAAATAGGGCTAGATTTTTTCAAAAATTGCATAGTTCAATAGCATTATTAAGTACATGGTAAGCATGGATTTTCATAAAATTGCATCAACTTTCCTTAAGCTGGTAAAAGCTATGTTCGGGCCTTAAAAAAAAAAAAAAGAAATGTGCCTAAGCACTAACAGGCAGGTAGCTCCGGTAGCTACTATCTGCCTGTTGTGCCCGGTGCCATTCCTCGCCTCACCTAAATGTTGGTGATTGTGCCATTCTTGCCTCTAGAGGGATTCTGTGAGCTGTAGACCAGGAAGCCATTCTGAGAACATTTGCTGTGAGAAAGTTGTGTTGTTTTCCCTTCCTTAGTCCTCTTTGTTTTTTCCTCTCTGGTCCGTTCCTCATTATTATTTCTTGTGTTTTTGGAGCACTTTGTATGATTGCTGGTTATGTTACCCCTGTCTTTCTTATCCTCTCTGTGTCTTTATCCTAGAGTGGGACTAGCGTTTCCGCTGCCCTATGCACCACATAGGTCTGAGTCCAGGGATTAATAGGGATAGGTGACAGGGTGAAAGAACCTGTATATGGACGTTAGGGAGTGCAAGGATCAGTCTCAGGTGAGATTAGGAGGTGATCCGGCTCCCCTTTCCCAAGCACAAGGGCCCACTATTGTAACATGTACCTTGTGTGTTGCGATGCTCGCCAGGGGTTCCTGTGTACTTGGTGGAACCATGGTAGTCACTGCGTGACACACACATTACAGAGTAACACAATTCAACAGATACCAAGATGAGTAAGGGCCCTGCTCGCAATCTTACAATTAATGA
The DNA here is from genome assembly GCF_048569485.1 of Anomaloglossus baeobatrachus. Taxonomy (NCBI): domain Eukaryota; kingdom Metazoa; phylum Chordata; class Amphibia; order Anura; family Aromobatidae; genus Anomaloglossus; species Anomaloglossus baeobatrachus. The sequence goes on from NC_134361.1 coordinate 102,342,842, forward strand.
TTCCATAATTAACAAGAAAAGTAATGTGGATAAATAGCATTCCTGTCTTGTAACGTTGGTTATATTCAATCTATATGAGAAGCAGTTAAGGAGTCAAGTCACTGGAATGCAGTATAAAATGTAAGAGTATTTAATAAAAATTCCAAAATATCAAATTTCAAAAGACTTTTATAAGCATATGGCCAATTAATCTGGTCAAATGCCTTTTCAGCAACAAGGGTGAGGAACATGAAGAGAATTTTCGTTTACTCTACTTGGGCTACTACTTTTCATCCCGTCTGCTGTGTCTAGCCTTGACAAATTCCACTTGATCAGAATGTATAATATATGATTAGCTATTAGCTTTGCATTGATTTAAATATTACTATTTAAGGCCCCCTTCACACGTCCGTGAAACACGTGTGTGTTTGTTCCGTTTCCGTATATACCGGAGACACGGACAAACATGCACCAATGTTAATCTATGATTGTGGTCACACGTGCGTTATTTCATTATGTCCGTGTGTGCGTGTCCGTGATCCGTATGTGTTTGCGTTTTGCACGGATGCATGTCTGTTATCTGCACGGAGCACGCACACGTGGACACAATGAAAGTCAATGGGTATGTGCACACAAGTTAGTAAACACGTATGCATCTACCTATAGTCCGTGTCCGTTTGGTGTTTTTATTTCTAGTGATGTCAGCCATTCTTTCTATTTCTGTGTATGTCGGTCAATCTCCCTGAGTCCGTCGGCCGGTCTCTCTGTCTCTCTGTCGGTCTCTCTGTCTGTCTGTTCCTCTCTCACAGTCTGTCGGTCAGTTTCCCCCCCTCTTTCATACTTACCGTTCCCCGATCCCCGGCGCGGCGCTGCACGGCATTCACACTGCTGCGGCGGCTTTTACTATTTTGAAAAAGCCGGCCGCTCATTAAACAATCTTGTATTCCCTGCTTTGCCCGCCCACCGGCGCCTATGATTGGTTGCAGTGAGACACGCCCCCACGCTGAGTGACAGCTGTCTCACTGCACCCAATCACAGCAGCCGGTGGGCGTGTGTATACTGTGCAGTAAAATAAATAAATAAATAATTAAAAAAACGGCGTGCGGTCCCCCCCAATTTCAATACCAGCCAGATAAAGCCATACAGCTGAAGGCTGGTATTCTCAGGATGGGGAGCTCCACGTTATGGGGAGCCTCCCACCCTAACAATATCAGTCAGCAGCCACCCAGAATTGCCGCATACATTAGATGTGACAGTTCTGGGACTGTACCCGGCTCTTCCCGATTTGCCCTGGTGCTTTGGCAAATCGGGGTAATAAGGAGTTATTTGCAGCCCATAGCTGCCAATAAGTCCTAGATTAATCATGTCAGGCGTCTCCCCGAGATTCCTTTCATGATTAATCTGTAAATACAGTAAATAAACACACACACACCCGAAAAAATCCTTTATTAGAAATAAAAAACACAAACACATTCCCTCATCACCAAATTAATCAGCCCGAAAAAGACCTCCATGTCCGGCGGAATCCAGGATGGTCCAGCGTCGCATCCAGCTGTGTTGCATGGAGGTGACAGGAGCTGCAGCACACACAGCTGCTCCTGCCAGCTCCACGCGGCAAATGAAGAGTGCTCAGCTCCACGCGGCAAATGAAGAGTGCCGCGCGATCAGCTGAGCTGTCACTGAGGTTACCCGCTGTCACTGGATCCAGTGACAGCGGGTAACCTCAGTGACAGCTCAGCTGATCGCGCGGCACTCTTCATTTGCCGCGTGAAGCTGAGCACTCTTCATTTGCCGCGTGGAGCTGACAGGAGCGGCTGTGTGTGCTGCAGCTCCTGTCACCTCCATGCAGCACAGCTTGATGCGACGCTGGACCATCCTGGATTCCGCCGGACATGGGGGGCTTTTTCGGGCTGATTAAATTGGTGATGAGGGAATGTGTTTGTGTTTTTTATTTCTAATAAAGGATTTTTTCGGGTGTGTGTGTGTTTATTTACTGTAATTTACAGATTAATCATGAAAGGAATCTCGGGGAGATGCCTGACATGATTAATCTAGGACTTATTGGCAGCTGTGGGCTGCCAATAACTCCTTATTACCCCGATTTGCCAAAGCACCAGGGCAAATCGGGAAAAGCCGGGTACAGTCCCAGAACTGTCGCATCTAATGTATGCGGCAATTCTGGGCGGCTGCTGACTGATATTGTTAGGGTGGGGGCTCCCCATAACGTGGAGCTCCCCATCCTGAGAATACCAGCCTTCAGCCGTATGGCTTTATCTGGCTGGTATTGAAATTGGGGGGGACCGCACGCCGTTTTTTTTAATTATTTATTTATTTATTTTACTGCACAGTATACACACGCCCACCGGCTGCTGTGATTGGGTGCAGTGAGACAGCTGTCACTCAGCATGGGGGCGTGTCTCACTGCAACCAATCATAGGCGCCGGTGGGCGGGCAAAGCAGGGAATACGAGATTGTTTAATGAGCGGTCGGCTTTTTCAAAATAGTAAAAGCCGCCGCAGCAGTGTGAATGCCGTGCAGAGCCGCGCCGGTGATCGTGGATCGGTGAGTATGAGAGAGGGGGGGAAACTTCAGTCACTCGGGGGATTAGCAGTCACCGGTGAATCCTTCACAGGTGACCGCTAATCAGTACACGACACAGACAGAGCCGTGGTATGAGGATGAAGTCGGGTGAAGTTCACCCGAGTTCATTCTCATCGCGCAACTCTGTCGGCTGTCAGCCGACATTTATAAACGACATTGTGCATCACACACACAGACATTCCACCCGGACATTACACGTACACATACACGTTAATTCCACACGCACACACGGACGTTCTACACACAAACACGGCTAGCATATGCAATTCACACATATGCCACACGGACCATAAAAACGGACACAAAAACGGGATACGGACCCGAAAAACGGCCCGTAACACACGTGCGTGTTTTTCACGGAAGTGTGAAGGGGGCCTAAGAGTGAGATCTGTTTACAGTTAGATGTATAGGTAGAATCTATACCAGGTTTAGGAATTGTGACAAAATATCATATCCTTAAATTTAGCCAATTAATGGCTGAAGTAATGCATTGACTATGTCTAAATATTCAAATAAATTATTTTTTTTATGACAATTAAAAACAGGAATTGATGCTTCATTCAATAGCTTATAGGTACAGGGACACAGAAAAGAAAAAGTAATATCTAAACTAATCCTCTATTAATTCTAAATTGGCTGTGCCCTATGTAAGAGTGAGGAAAAGTAGACTGCACCACCACATGCTATGGTAAATAGTGCTTCCTCAACATATATAAATTGCATGGGTAGAAAACAGCAAGTCATATCAATGTCATGAAATCTGGACATACAATGTATACTATATAAAAAAAAATATATATATATATTATATATTCTACAGTGCCTACAAGTAGTATTCAACTCCCTGCAGATTTATCAGGTTTGATAAGATGCAAATAAGTTAGAGCCTGCAAACTTCAAACAAGAGCAGGATTTATTAACAGATACAAAAATCTTACAAACCAACAAGTTATGTTGCTCAGTTAAATTTTAATACATTTTCAACATAAAAGTGTGGGTCAATTATTATTCAACCCCTAGGTTTAATATTTTGTGGAATAACCCTTGTTTGCAATTACAGCTAATAATCGTCTTTTATAAGACCTGATCAGGCCGGCACAGGTCTCTGGAATTGGCCCACTCCTCCATGCAGATCTTCTCAAGTTATCTAGGTTCTTTGGGTGTCTCATGTGGACTTTAATCTTGAGCTCCTTCCACAAGATTTCAATTGGGTTAAGATCAGGAGACTGACTAGGCCACTGCAACACCTTGATTTTTTTCCCTCTTGAACCAGGCCTTGGTTTTCTTGGCTGTGTGCTTTGGGTCATTGTCTTGTTGGAAGATGAAATGACGACCCATCTTAAGATCCTTAATGGAGGAGCGGAGGTTCTTGGCCAAAATCTCCAGGTAGGCCGTGCTATCCATCTTCCCATGGATGCGGACCAGATGGCCAGGCCCCTTGGCTGAGAAACAGCCCCACAGCATGATGCTGCCACCACCATGCTTGACTGTAGGGATGGTATTCTTGGGGTCGTATGCAGTACCATCCAGTCTCCAAACGTCACGTGTGTGGTTGGCACCAAAGATCTCGATCTTGGTCTCATCAGACCAGAGAACCTTGAACCAGTCTGTCTCAGAGTCCTCCAAGTGATCATGAGAAAACTGTAGACGAGCCTTGGCATGACGCTTTGAAAGTAAAGGTACCTTACGGGCTCGTCTGGAACGGAGACCATTGCGGTGGAGTACGTTATTTATGGTATTGACTGAAACCAATGTCCCCACTGCCATGAGATCTTCCCAGAGCTCCTTCCTTGTTGTCCTTGGGTTAGCCTTGACTCTTCGGACAAGCCTGGCCTCGGCACGGGTGGAAACTTTCAAAGGCTGTCCAGGCCGTGGAAGGCTAACAGTAGTTCCATAAGCCTTCCACTTCCGGATGATGCTCCCAACAGTGGAGACAGGTAGGCCCAACTCCTTGGAAAGGGTTTTGTACCCCTTGCCAGCCTTGTGACCCTCCACGATCTTGTCTCTGAAGGCCTTGGAATGCTCCTTTGTCTTTCCCATGTTGACCAAGTATGAGTGCTGTTCACAAGTTTGGGGAGGGTCTTAATTAGTCAGAAAAGGCTGGAAAAAGAGATAATTAATCCAAACATGTGAAGCTCATTGTTCTTTGTGCCTGAAATACTTCTTAATACTTTAGGGGAACCAAACAGAATTCTGGTGGTTTGAGGGGTTGAATAATAAATGACGCTCTGAATAAACTTTTCACAATTTAAAAAAAAAAAAAAAAAAGAAATAACATTCTTTTTTGCTGCAGTGCATTTCACACTTCCAGGCTGATCTACAGTCCAAATGTCACAATGCCAATTTAATTTCGAATGTGTAAACCTGCTAAATCTGCAGGGGGTTGAATACTACTTGTAGGCACTGTATATATTATATATATTCTATATACTCTTTGAATGAGAAGGTGTTTGGTCTTTTGGTCTGTACTGATATATATATATATATCGGTACAGACCAAAAGTTTCACCTTCTCATTCAAAGAGTTTTCTTTATTTTCATGACTCTGAAAATTGTAGATTCACATTGAAGGCATCAAAACTATGAATTAGCACATGTGGAATGAAATACTTAACAAAAAATTGTGAAACAAGTGAAAATATGTCTTATATTCTAGGTTATTCAAAGTAGCCACCTTTTGCTTTGATTACTGCTTTGCACACTCTTGGCATTCTCTTGATTAGCTTCAAGAGGTAGTCACCGAAAATAGTCTTCACACCACAGGTTGGCCCTCTCAGGTTTAATAAGTGGAAATTCTTGCCTTTATAAATAGGGTTGGGGCCATCAGTTGTGTTGTGCAGAAGTCTGGTGGATACACAGCTGATAGTTCTACTGAATAGACTGTTAGAATTTGTATTATGTCAAGAAAAAAAGAAGCTAAGTAAAGAAAAACAAATGGCTATCATTACTTTAAGAAATGAAGGTCATTCAGTCCAAAAAATTGGGAAAACTTTGAAAGTGTTTTTGCCACTGCACTTGGGGACAATCAAACGCTACAAAGAAACTGGCTCACATGAGGACTGCCCCAGGAAAGGAAGACCAAGAGTCACCTCTGCTGCGGAGGATAAGTTTATCCGAGTCACCAGCCTCAGAAAACGTAGGTTAACACCAGCTCATATTAGAGACAAGTTGAATGCGATACAGAGTTTTAGGAGCAGAAAAATCTCTAGAACAACTGTTAAGAGGAGACTTTATGCAGCAGGCCCTCATGGTAAAATAGCTGCTAGGAAACCACTGCTAAGGACAGGCAACAAGCAGAAGAGACCTTTTTGGGCTAAAGAACACAAGGAATAAACATTAGACAAGTGGAAATCTGTGTTTTGGCCTGGTGAGTCCAAATTTGAGATCTTTGGATCCAACCACCATGTCTTTGTAGAAAAGGTGAACAGATGGACTCTACATGCCTGGTTCCCACCGTGAAGCATGGAGGAGAAGGTGTGATGGTGTGGGGGTGCTTTGCTGCTTACACTGTTGGGGATTTATTCAAAATTGAAGGCATACAGAACCAGCATGCCTACTACAGCATCTTGCAGCGGTGTGCTATTCCATCCGGTTTGCATTTAGTTGGACCATCATTTATTTTTCAACAGGACATTGACCCCAAACACACCTCTAGCATGTGTAAGGGCTATTTGACTAAGAAGGAGAGTGATGGGGTGCTACGCCAGATGACCTGGTCTCCACAGTCACCAGACCTGAACCCAATCGAGATGGTTTGGTGTGAGCTGGACCGCAGAGTGAAGGCAAAAGGGCCAACAAGTGCTAAGCATCTCTGGGAACTCCTTCAAGACTATTGGAAAACCGTTTCCGGTAACTACCTCTTGAAGCTCATCAAGAGTGTGCAAAGTAGTAATGAAAGCAAAAGGTGGCTACTTTGAAGAACCTAGAATATAAGACATATTTTCAGTTGTTTCACACTTTTTTAAGTATTTCATTTGAAAGATTTCTTTTTATTTCTCCTCCCCCTCGGTTTTTCCCTATCTCCCCTCTAACTTTTATACAGTTTTTATTATTGATATATGAGTGTATTAGTTACATTACACATTTATATCTTCATATTAGTTATTTGATATACTATGCGCCAGGCCCTTTATCCAGATTTATATTCCCCATTTTTGCCTTCCATCCCCTGCTCTCTTCCCTTTTCACCCCACCTCACTTATATATCATACATATTTTCATCTTATATTTACTAGGCATTAGATACTTTGCTAATATCCACCATCTTAATTTACTTTTTGCTGCTTCTTTTCTTTCCCTTCCCTACCATTTTTATAAGCACAATTTGTATATATGGTATTAATTTTTGTTTACGTATATTATATTTTTGCCACTTTTTATTGAATTATGCAGTAATCCCTTTGCATACACACATTTTGATATTAATGAACTGATATACCATGCAACAGTCACTTTATATTTGATATAATTGTCAATTTCCCCCTTAAATGATTACAAATCCGGACATGTTGATTCATTACTTATGCTTGTCACTTTATTGCGCTATTTTTTCATATTAATTTGTATATATATGTATATTTATTTTTATATTAAATACATTTTATTTTATGTACTATATGCTGCATATTTTTTAATACACATTTTATATATTAACATCTGTCAATTAGTTAATGTGTAATGTATGTATTGTGTATTTTTACATATGTATATATGTTATACCTAGTATACACTTTGTATTCCTTGCTCTATATCTTATATAACTATATTTGTTGAATAGTAATCTTATTTCAGGCTCCAGCTAATGGTTAATAAGTCTTAGGCAATAATCCTCTAAATATTAAAGCCACTATTCTCTAGCCTGTCAATACGTTTGTGTTAGCTAATACCTCTCAAACGATATGGCTATCGCTCCCCGGCTTGCCAGTGTGCATGCATTTGTCGGCACCATCTTGATTGCCAATGTGTGTCCAAATATCTTTTGCAGGTGATGCGAGTGGGTAGCGTCATGTGATGCTGGATCACGTGACCCGGAAGTCTCTTTACATTGATGGAGCAGCATATCACATGCGCCGCGCAGCTGTGGCCGCTCTCACTCCCCACTCTGCATTGGTCACCAGCATCTGTTTAAACAACACTTTCCCCCACCCTAGAAAAACCCCCTGAGGATGCTTTGGGCAAAACACTTGTCTATGTAAGGGTACACAGAATCTATTTACCATCTTCCACCATCAGTTTTGGTTAAAGGTAAAATATTGGATATATTTGTGCTCACAGCTTTAGGAATATAATAGTATATCCAGTTTTCATGACACTAATATGACCTGTTGTGTTCTATCTGTGCACTTTCTTTAAGGAAAAATCATATATATATATATATATATATATATATATATATAAAAAAAAAAATATATATATATATATATATATATATATATTATTGTATGTCCAGATTTCATGACATTGATATGACTTGATGTTTTCTACCTGTGCAATCTATATATTTTGGCATTATTTACCTTAGACTGTGGTGGTGCAGTCTACTTTTCACCACTTTTACATAGGGCACAGCTCATTTATAATTAATAGGGGGTTAGTTTAGATATTACTTTTTCCTGTCCGTTTTTCTGTACTTATAAGCTATTGAATGAAGCATCAATTTTTTTAATTTATGTTAATAGTGAGACATTGTCACTGCATTTCTTTAGCCATTAATTGGCTACATTTAAGGATATGCTGTATGTTTCAGTGCTGTCAGTTAATGACTCTTTATTCATTAGGACTATTTAGTGACATACTAATAATGACAATATATGTCTGAAATATTTTCATTGGAAGTGAAAAGGAAAAAAATATTTTACTACATGTTTTGGAAACATAAGATGTGAGAAAAAATTTAAATGGCCAATGATCATTAGAAAAGCTTTCTGAGCCCCAGATTGAGAGATGCGAGTTTCCACTTCCGTATTAAAAAAACACAGTATTAATAGTTTAAAATTTGTGTTTTGTTAATATTGGAAGCTGAATAGAGTTAAAAAATTGGGAAAAGAGTTGGTTAGAGGGTTGTGGATGTTGAAATACATTCAACAAGCTACAGACATATTGTATGTTGGAGGAGTTACATTGCAGTTTCAGTAGACGGCGCTGTTCTATCGGTTGATGCCCATGATATGTAAGGTATCTTATCTGTTTCTTGTCTTGTATTTCTCTCTCTCTTGTACAGAAGCCATCTTAAGATAAGTCTCTTGAGTTCTACCCATTAAAGATATGTACGGTTCTGGTATATCTCAAGTAAACTCTGGATTCTCCCACAAATGTCTGAGTGTTACTTTAGCCAAAGTTGAACAAATCTTCAAAACGTTATGGAACCAGACATGAAAGACAGCAAGACTTGGTGAATACAAGGAAATTTTCAAATTCAGATACACAAGTGAAAACGGCTGGCATTACAGAGCTGAAATTTACAGTGGTCAAATTGAATAACAATAGCTACCATCTATGGAAGTTTAAATTGGAGATGTTACTATCCAAAGATGACTTGTGGGAGGTGATCACTACAGACAGACCACATGGTAATCATCAGGATTGTGAGAAAAACAGACAGGCAAGGGCTACTATCAACCTAGTATTGGAGGCTAACCAGCTAAGCCACATAAGACAGGAAAGCACAGCGAAAGATATGTGGGAGGCTCAGAAAAAGCTGCATGAAAGATCCAGCTTAAATAGCACTCTATTTCTCATATGGAACTTTAAAAAACTGAGACTTAGTAAGGATACAGACATGTAATTCAGTAGTATATAAATGCAATGCTGAAAGTTATTGTAAAGCTGAGGTCAGTCAGTGAAGAAGATATTAAAGACAGCCATGCAGCAGCCATGATGGTATGCAGTGTACCAGATTCATATACTGCACTAATAAGTGCATTGAAGACAAGACCTGAGGTAGATCTGACATTAGAGATTGCAGAGCAGCCAGTCATGAAATTTTAAGCTATAAGCACTTCCAGAGCCATTTCAGCCATGTCAAGTATTGACATGGCTGTGAATAGCCAGAACACCCTGTGAATTGGCCTGTAAGCAGGGCGGATCATGGGCACACCACCATTTTAGCTTAACTAGAATAGGGAGAGTACATTATTGGAGTGAGGGACAGTGATAGTAACTTTTAGGAAAAAAAACAAATACATTGTAGGGATAGGACGCTGTAGGAGTGAGGGACAGCGATAAGTGCATGTAATTCTAAACAAATACAGTGCTGCATCATGCAGCTTTGTATAGCTGTGAAAAACAGCAACAAACAGGCAGTGTAATCTATTAGCCCAATCTACCAAAAACAGAGTGTTTTCAAGCATGGCTTGCTGTGTGAATATCTCTGAAACCTCATACTGCGTTACAACATGCAGCTTTGTGTAGAGGTCACAAACAGAAGCGTACAGGCCATGCAATCTTTTAGCCCAACATACAAAAAAACCCAGAGTGTTTTCCAGTATGCCTTACAGTGTGAATGTCTCTGAAATCTTAGGCTAGTTTCACACTTGCGCTATTTTGACGCAAACGGAATCCATCACTAATGTAGTACAGTTCATTTATTTACAGTGGAAGCGCGTTACTATGGCGCGTGTGTGTCATGCAGTACCCGCTTGTGTCCACATGATGTCGCGCTTCCACTGTAAATAAATGAACTGTACTACATTAGTGACGGATTCCGTTTGCGTCAAAATAGCGCAAGTGTGAGAGAGCCCTTATACTACATATACTGCTTTGCATTACGCAACTTTGCATAGCGGTCCAAAATAGTAGCGTACAGACAGTGTCATCTTTTAGCCCACTCTACTAAAAAATAGTCTTTTCCATCATGCCTTTCTATTTGAATATCTCTAAAACCTTATACTGTGCTGCATCAAGCAGCATTAAAATAGGTTTTCTGGATGGTATGGGATCTGTACATTTTTAAGCGGCAATTCAACTTCAACTGATGACAGCTTGTTGTTTCCTCTAGGCAGTGTGGCTAACATGAGCAAATCCTTGCTTCAGTGACTGCCAAGTGACCACCAAGGTCCCCGGACTAGTGCTGATTTCTGGGTGGCTACCTTGCTGGATGACTGCTACTAGGTGCCATGGTTACTTCCAGCATTAAGGTGCTGTTGTAGCTGTTCTGTTTTGTCACAAGTCAGCTTATGGGATCACCAGTGAGGTCCTCTGAATTAGGCCTCTTCAGACCTAATCAAGAGCGAGCGCTCGGAGAAAAAGACCTGCATTCATGTGGGCATGATCAATTCTTCTGTTTATTTAATCAAAGTACAGTTTATTTATACCATTTACAGATCAATGTGATATTGCAAAAGAAAAATAAAAAAACTTCTAGCTGAACTTTACTAGTTGCTCATATGACCTTTAAGTTTTAGCAAAACAAAAATGTAGAGTCATGCATATGAGATAAGAAGAAGATAAGAAGAACATTTAGAGACATAATAATCCTTGAGCCTGTCTCTTATTCCGTAGGCTCCATGACTATGAACTACCATCAGATATACTTACTAATAACAATAAATCTTTAATGAAGAAATAGAGAAACTATTAACCCTTCTATATCAATTTCCCCCTTTTGTAAATGGTATAACCTTCACTACAGGGTCAGTAGGCGTCCAAACAGGAGATGCTGGCTCATGGGCCTAGTACCCATGAGGGGTCTTCCTACCACTTCACCCATCCACCCTCAGTGTGGACACCTACTCCCGGTCAGCAGAGGCCATTTGGGGTCCGTAGTAAACTACAGAGGGTTCAATGCTGAAACTCTTAGAACATACATTATTCAATAGTTTAGCTAACGCATATATCAATGCTTTTACAGCTATATAAAGCAATAGACAGAATAACAATATTTGCATACAGGATTGTATAATGCCAGAAATCCAACCTGCTAGGCCCTTAAACCAATTAGCTGGATTCATAAAAGAAAATGTCCAAGAAAAATGTCCAAAAAAATATAAAAGAAAAATGTATTTCCCCACCAGGAGTCTTTGCTGGAATCATCCATATATATACATATATACATATAATAGGAGAACAGACAAAAACTGGTGACTATGTATGTAGATACACATATAGACACAAACACACGGAAACAATCATTGTCCTTTCCACAGATAGCAACATCATTATATTGAAGACTGAACCATAATCCATCGTAGGTAATGGGGCCTGAATGAGGGATCTTAGTCTTTACTTTGGTAACTACACCCTCAATGTCCGGATTGTATTCCATCCATCACGATTGTCCCCTAGGCTGTGTGATATTTAGCTGGAACCAGGGATTAGTGACCTTTCCAGCTATAGTCAAGGTGGCAAATACATCTTTTCACCAGAATATCGATAGAGTCCAGGTTTCATTGTAGATACAGTCTGATATCAACACATCCTGTGGTTCCAGGACTTGCTGGCTCCCTGCCACTATCCTCTGATTCCTAGGCCTCTTTGCCGCTGCTTTCGCAGCTGCATCCGCCCTTCTATTGCCCGCTACCTTCAGTGAGTCACCTTTTGTGTGTGCTTTGACCTTAATGATGCCAACCTGGACTGGTAACATTAGTGCCTCCATTAACCGTTTTACCAATTCTGCATTTTTAATAGGCTTACCAGCTGACGTAAGAAAAGCTCTACTTCTCCAGATAGGGCCAAAATCATGACAGATCCCAAATCCATAATTTGAGTCTGAATAAACATTAATTTTCCTACCTGATCCCGCTCTACACGCCTCAATGAGCGCTGTTAGCTCCGCCTCCTGCGCGGACATGTGCAGCGGGAGTGGTTCAGCTCGGATTACCTCATGCGAGGATACTACTGCATATCCAGTGTAGAATCTCCCATCCAGGTGGTATCTGGAGCCATCTACAAAAAACTCAAAATCTGCATTAGTAATAGGTGTATCATAGACATGTGGAAAACCTGCTGTCTCCTGACTCATCAGCTCTATGCAGCCATGCTCGTGCGTCATGTCAAAGTATTCATCCTCACTTGTCACCAATTCCCCCTTTTCGGAATCTACTGGCAAAAGGGTGGCTGGATTCAGAACATTGCACCTCTTGAGGGTGACATACTCAGGAATCAGAAGGGCACATTCAAGTCTGAGCTGTCTGGCCATAGACAGGTGTTTCGGTTGGACTTGCACAAGTATAGCATGGATGTCATGCGGGGAGTAAATTGTTAAGGGAAATGTCAATGTGATCTCGCAAGCTTTCCCTAGCAGTACTGCAGCAGCCGCTACAGCACGGACACACGTGGGTGACCCTCTGGCAACTGGGTCCAATCGCGCTGAATAGTTTAAGGGAATGAAAGGAATCAATAGCTTCCTGAGTGAGGTCAAAGGGGTCAGATGACAGACAATCATAGAGGGGTTGCATCATTTGCGAGGCAGACCTTATCCAAGGCCTGCAGTATGACACTAAGCCCAAAAAGGTGCGCAGTTGCCGGTGGGACCTGGGTAAGGAGAGATTTTGGACTGCTTGTTTTCTCTCCTCAGTCAGGTGTCTTGTACCTTCAGAGATACAGTGACCCAAAAATGTTACATTTTGCTTACAGTACTGTAATTTTTCACGTGAAACTTTGCAACCATTCTCTGCCAGAAAACACAGCAAAGAAATTGTGGCTTCCTTGCAGGACGTCTGGTCTGGACAGCAGAGCAAAGGGTCATCCACGTACTGCAATAGCGTAACCTGTGGATGAGGCGGTTGCCAGTGCTCCAGAATTCCTGCCATAGCTGTAGAATAAATGGTAGGTGAATTCATTCCTCCTTGCGGGAGGACTGTCCACATGTACTGTTTCCCCTCATGTGTGAAGGCAAAAAGATACTGACAGTCAGGGTGTAGAGGCACAGAGAAAGATGCATTTGCCAAATCAATTACTGTAAAACATTTGGAGGTCCCTGGGATTTGTGACAGTAAGGTATATGGGTTTGGAACAATAGATGTTCCACTCTCAGTGACAGCATTGACAGCTCTCAAATCATGCACCATTCTGTACGTGTCAGGGGAACCTTTGGGCCCTTTTTTTCTTGATTGGATACAAGGGAGTGTTACAGGGGGAGGACCTTTGTACTAGAGCCCCTGCTTGCACATATTCTCTGGTCAGGGCCATTGATTTGGCTGGGCTTAAGGGATACTGTTTTATCAAGGGAATTTCAAACACCAATCCCTCCAGTCCCTTCATGGTCACCAGTTTCCTAGGCCAGAGGCAAAGGAGGAGAGAAGGAAGGAGGAGAGTCAGTCTGCTCCCTCTCCTATTTGGGGTTTTTGCACTGTCTGGCGTAATGTCCATTCTGTCCACAATTCCAGCACTGTACGGTCACTAGGTCACCTGGTGCCCTCCCTCTCTGCTTCCACTGTTTTCCTTGTGCTCTAGCATACATAACTGGTCGCTTGCATTTTGTCAGTTCAATTCCCTTAGCTACTTGCAGAAGGTCTGTTGGGTCCATGTTTCTCCACTCAGGTCTGGCTGTCTGTACTGCTTTTCGTAAAACCTTATTCATACCGTTAACGAATATACTCATCAGTATTTTGTCATTAAGGGAGGTTCTGACTTTGTACCCCACGTCTGCCCACTTCAGCTGTAACCTCCAAAAGTACGTCTCTATACTCTCCCCTTCCTGCTGTATTACGTCAGTCAGGGAAAGAGGGAAAGGTTGGTCTTCAGGGTCAGATAACTGTTTTCTTTCCTCACCATCAGAGTAATGTCCAGCTTCCTCCCCAAAACTCAATTCCTTCACTACCTCTGTCTCAGTGTCAGCGTCCTCTGTCATCACATGTGATCTGGTTCGAACAGGATTTAGTGCAATCTGCTTAGGGCGAGTAACATTACACGTAGCACAAGTACCTCTCCAGTCTGGGTTTTACTGACTACAATGTTTACAAGTCCATTCATCTGGTCTGGGTTTCTGATCATGTGAAGGGGGGGCGGTAGCAGTCACAGTTTTTGCTCTTGGTGCATTAAAACATTTATAATACACTTTACATAACAATAATATAATAATACATCCCACTGTTATTTCTTTACATCCACAATGCTGCACCTCTTCCTTGAATCTGTGCCATTTCTCAACATCCAAACACCCACACTCTGGCATGTCTGCCTTTCTGAGTATTGGTCTGATATTTTTCACTGCTTCTTTGCCTTCTCTTTCTTGCACTATCTGTTTGGCTGTTTTGGATCCCGCTGAAGCCCCACACTGCACACTGAACAAGTTGCCCATGGCTTCAACTTATTCCCACACAGCCCACCTTTCTGAAAATGCCCTCTCAGTGTCCCTGAACCTTGTTAACAGGCCACACTTCTCCTGGCAAGTCAGAATGGGCTCTCAAGTGGTAGCAAGAAGGTTCAATCAGCATTCACTCTCACCTGCTACACTTGTAGGGCGTATTGGGAAGGGTTAAAAAACACCTCTCACCCAATAGACCAGATGACTAAAGCAGGAAGGACCAGGTGTGATAGTCCTCTCACCTGCTAGACCACCTCAATGTAAGTGGGAAGGCCACAAATGCTCTCTAACCCACTTAGACCTGAGGTGCAGTTGGGTACTTCATGCTGGTCCTTTACAAAGTATTCCGGCAACGAACGTAAACTAGAGTTAAACCAAAACAATCCTTAGAGCTAACTTCTCACAGAGGGCAGAAAATCGCGCAGCTGTTCACTTGACCCCTCCCAACAGAATTTCAGCGCACAGTTTGTTTAGCAAGAGTGTTATCTCGTCCAGATTCAGATTTCCAAAACACAATCCTAATACCCACTGGTATAATACACAATCCCAGCAGAAAATTGAGACTACTTATATACCTTCACAGCACTTGATTCTAGAAACATATGTAACAATACACCTTCCAAGGGTCAGTGAACCTCACATGTAACTAAAATTATGTAAACCGCTCTTGACACTGATGGGAAAAAATACATATGTCAGGTATCCACTCAAATACTCTTTATGGCTATGCCCTGTGACATTTCACAACCAGAACATCTTTTCACAGTCCACAGTATGACCTATAACCATTAGACTTATACATACATATTATTTCACCAAGTCTCTTATCTCAATTACTTGTCACTTTGTTATTCAGAGGCTTCTCATCAATATACAACAACCTATTGCCTGCCTACTTTATCTAGGCATTAATATGAAACCACTTATGAACACATATCCCTAGACCAGTGTATTGCCCATCAAAGATGCAAAGATGGCCAAAGTAAAACACAAACCACAGCAACACAGCAAATGCAATTATACAGAGACTGTCCCAAATTCCGTGCTATGCAATCTATGCAATCAGTTAATGGACGGACAACAGATTATCTTATTACTCTATATTTCAACTCTCATTCAGACATGCATGAGAAAAAAAACAATACTCACTGGTGATGCCAGAGTTCTTGAACCGTGTGTACAGCCTTACCCAGAATATTCGGGAAATCAGAGAGAGTGAAATAAAGTGTAAGAATAAAGCTTCTCACATTGCTGCAGCTGAAATTTCACTGTCTCAAGAGTCCCCAAAACTTCTTCCGAATAGGCTGGTTGGCCACGGCCCCACGTTGGGCGCCAAAAACTGTTGTAGCTGTTCTGTTTTGTCACAAGTCAGCTTATGGGATCACCAGTGAGGTCCTCTGAATTAGGCCTCTTCAGACCTAATCAAGAGCGAGCGCTCGGAGAAAAAGACCTGCATCATTCATGTGAGCATGATCAATTCTTCTGTTTATTTAATCAAAGTACAGTTTATTTATACCATTTACAGATCAATGTGATATTGCAAAAGAAAAAGAAAAAAACTTCTAGCTGAACTTTACTAGTTGCTCATATGACCTTTAAGTTTTAGCAAAACAAAAATGTAGAGTCATGCATATGAGATAAGAAGAAGATAAGAAGAACATTTAGAGACCATAATAATCCTTGAGCCTGTCTCTTATTCCGTAGGCTCCATGACTATGAACTACCATCAGATATACTTACTAATAACAATAAATCTTTAATGAAGAAATAGAGAAACTATTAACTCTTCTATATCAGGTGCCATGGTTACTTCCAGCACTGAAGCGTGGCTGAGTCTCCTCTTCATCACGGCCACAATACCATCATACCCAAAAATACTGTATTACTTACAGCAAGATGGGCTGCAGTGTGTACATCGCCCTGGCCAAAAACTAGTACTCTAGCAGGATACAGCTAAACCCCCACTAAATTGGAAGTGTCACAGGTGCAGGAGGAGCAAATCACACACACACCTCCATGGAATGGAGGAGGGCGATTGCTAGATGATAAAACTGCACACTAGTGGCTTGCATAGAGCGCTGTTCAAATATGCAGATAACACAGTCACAAACCTGCAGTCTATTAGGTGACGCCCATACTATTAGATCAGGCGGGCTGCCAAGCCGTACCTCACTGTGTATCATGCACGGACAGACACTCTACAGTGCAATGCCCAAGAGAAAGGGGCCTGGCTGTATCCTGTCCAAAAAAATAAATAAAGGGTTTTTGTTGGTATTTATGGCCATAAAAACGTAAACCTACAACCCGCGTCACGGAACCTCATGCTTGTAGGTCCCTACACTAAATATAAATATAGCAACAAAAAGAGGAAAATATCCTCCAAAAATTAAGTATTACTTACAGCAAGATGGGCTGCAGTGTATACATCGCCCTGGCCAAAAACTAGTACTCTAGCAGGATACAGCTAAACCCCCACTAAAGTGGAAGCGTCACAGGTGCAGGAGGAGCAAATCACACACACCTCCATGGAATGGAGGTTCCATTATTCAAAGCTGTTGTATTCAGACATAGCTGCCTGCTTTGAACAATAGTTTTTTCAAAATAAATGTTGCGCATTCCTGGAATAAACTCTGATCAACATGGGGGAGTCACTTCAAGTCTATATGGCTGTTACTGGCAGTAGCAAGTCTAGCATGTCTCAAAATCTGACTATGAGCTTTTTAAATGCAACAACTAGGCTGTCCACCACTGGAGCAGAAAATTGGCACCTGTATGGGAACTGTTAAAACAAGCAGTCAAAAAATCGATGCCCTGCTGAAATCACAGAGTTGACACCTGAGGAGCATGGGCATCTTTCGTCAATGTCACCCCTTTGAAAATGCGCAAAGCAGTGGGAACCTCAAAACGTCAGGAACCTGTCACTTATGCAATTTGAACACTCTGTTAGATAGGGTTCCGTGGCCCATCTTGGTTTTAATTGGGTACAACATGGTGGATTTCAGGCAATGATAGCTGTGAGGGTCAACGAGGTAAACAATCTGTTTCAGGGCCTTTTTTACAATTCAGTGGTCTGTGGGGAACTTTGTCCTCTTGGCTTTGTGGGTGAACTGGAAATACAGGCTATTTAGGGGACATTATTTGTTAAACTGTTTGCTTAGTGGGTAAACTATGCCAATGTTGTATCTCTGCCTGCCTTGAACAATTTTTTTTTCAAAATAAATGCTTCTAATTCCCGGGTTAAATAATTAGCAGCATGGGTGACCCACTTCAAGTCTAAATGGCTTGGACTGGCAGTCACAAGTCTAGATGGTATACCTCCGGCTTGATTCCAAATACAACTACAAGTTTTTAACAGCAACAGCTATACTGTATGCCACAGGACCTGAAAGTTAGGCTCTGTAGGGAAAACTTGGAAAACATGTTTTCTGAGGGCATTTTCAAAACATGTTGTTCTGTGAGGGTACCCCTCCAATCTTGTCTGTAATGGTGAAATGTGAAAATAGGATCTTCAAGGTGTAATGTAATAAGGGCTGCACCTAGGTGGAAACAATCTTAGCACATGTCCTAACACCACTGAGGTTTGGTGCACATTTCTCTGTGTTTCCTATTACTACTAATCAGCTTTGTTCACCTTCTCCTCATCCAGTCAGTGTAACACCTGCACAACCAACCTAAGCTCAACACAGCCAGGGGGAAACAACAGCAGGTTGTTCTGAGACTGCTGTTTAGCAATGAAATTCCCCTCCGATCTGAAGTTGTTGACTGACTCTGTAAAGGTCTTTTTAAAATTGTTGCTCTGTGGGGCAACTTTGCCTATCATGACTGTGTGGGTGAAGTGGGAACATACATTACACAGGGAAAATTTGTTAAACTTATTGCTCTGTTCAGGAAGTCTGGCAATCTTGAATGTGTGTGTGTGAACTGGGATTACAGGCTCTGTAAGGGCCATTTTTAAATTGTTGGTCTGTGGAGAATCACTGAAATCCATCTCTGTAGGGTCACTGTTAAAAATGTTAGTTTATTTATTTACTTACTATATAAGCTTAATTGCTATGGTGACAGTAGCTCTTTAAGTCATTTACCTATCCACATTTGTTTGCAGGGCAATTGCCATGCTCTTACCCCATTTAGGTCTCTTTTGCATTCCCCTATCCCTTACTATGACCATTTTACAGCCTCAAACATAGCCTTCTTATTGACTTATATGGGGTTTGTTGTTCGGGGTCAAGTTCGGCTACCGAACCTGATTTTTCTTTTTTGGTCCATGCTGGTTCAGTGAACCAGAATATTCATTAGTTTGCTCATCCCTTCTTATGATATGTGGTGTATCTTATCTGTTTCTTATTTTGTACTGCTCTCTGTGGTAGAGAAGCAATCTTAAGTAGAGATGAGCTACCACCCTAGTGTTCGAGTTCGGTTCGGTTCGTCGAACGGCTGGTGTGTTCGTCCAACACTTTCGAACACCTTCGAACACCATTGAAAACAATGGCAGGCAAACACAAGCACATACAAACATGAACGCACACACACATATTATGCTCACCTTACCTTCCGTTCCATCGTCGGCCTCCTGGAACTTGCAGTTTGCTGGTAGAGGTTGTGTATCGGGTAACCATCACGACCGATGCCGGAACATCCGCTGCCAGAGCGCTGACGTCAAAGGCAGGAGCCGCTTGCCTCTTATTGGCCAGCCTTTGAGTAGCGTCTGACAGAGGAAGTTCCTCCCTCGTCGCGGCGAACTACGTGTATCGGGTAACCATCGCGATAAGGGAGGAACTTCCTCTGTCAGACGCTACTCAAAGGCAGCGCACTGGAAAATCAGAGGCAAGCGGCTCCTGCCTATGATGTCAGTGCTCTGGCAGCAGAAGTCCTGGCATTGGTTGCAATAATTATTCGATACACATCTTGTACCGGCAAACTGCAAGTCTCAGGCGATGGAACGGAAGGTAAGGTGAGCATAATATGTGTGTGTGCGTGTATGTTTGTGTGTTTTTGTACGTGTTTGTACGTGTTTTTACGTGTTTGTACGTGTGTGGAATGGCACATTAGGGGACCAGGATGGGACATTTAACAAGTTGTCGAGCGAATTGTCTGCATTGCAATGATTTCCTATGGGAAATCTTGCTTTGCTGAACGAGTAACTTGGTTAACAAGCACACTCCCAGAACAAATTATTCTCGTTAACCAATGTTCCACTGTATTAACATTGAATGACAGTTTTACTGTGAAAAGCCAGTTACACTTTTGGTGATTGAACCATTATCAAACATAAACTCGAACTGTCAAACTTGAAGCTAATTGTTCGCGTTCGTCGAACGACTCGAACATCGCCTAAAACAGGTCGAATTTTTAGATTGGCGAACAGTTCGATTCGAACACTGCTCATCTCCAATCTTAAGATCAGTCTTGTTTGTTTTCTCCTTTAATGGTATGTACACATCCTGTACATCTCAAGGAAACTCTGGTTTCTGCCCTTATAAATGTCCTATTGCTGTTTCTTCTGATGAAGTCAAACAAATCTGCAACAGAGGAGTCTCAAGGTTAGAATTTAGATTATAAAGGGAGCAATATAAACTATGGAATGTATTTCATATGTTTTTGAGGTGGAAATGTTTGACCATATAACTGCCAAGTTCATCTAAACTAATATATGTGTTTTCTGAATCTTGAAATTCAGAATATGCGCCATCATTATGGAGGTCTTATTAAAAGATAAATAATATTGCATGGGTCTTCTTGTCAAATTCATCCATAGGATCAGATTTAACTTCAGATGCAAATTTTAAAACGTCTGAATGACTTTGAAAGGAGACTAGTTGCTAAGATAATTCTGTAGCAGAGATTTTTTTTATGCAAAATTTTACAATTTTTTTTAGTTTTACTTTCTGGCTATTGGATAAGTATTGAATTACCATTCATATGATCACTAGTTTTTGCAAGTTGTTTATGAATAAGGAGGAGTCTACTTTCTCCAAAACGCATCAAGCGTAAATCTATTCTGCACTTTGTTGGAATGACCTTTTTTAAGAATTTTGAATAAAGAATTTTTGGTAAAGCACATCATTCAACTGTTTAGTGAAAATAGAATGAGATCTACAAAATAAAAAACACAGTACCTATAGTCAAATATGTTAGTGGTTCAAAGATGTTTTGGGGTTGTTTTGCTGCCTTTGGCACTGGGGGCCTTGACTATGTGCCAGTCATCATGAAGTCTGAAGATTACCAAAGGATTTTGGGTTGCAATATAGTGCCAAGTGTCAAAAAGCTGTGTTTGGGTTCTAGATCATGGGTCTTCAAGCAGGACAATGACCTCAAATATGCAGTTCAAGAAACCTGCAGAATTGGACAGAAAAAAAAGCCCTGTAGAGTTATAAAGGGGCCAGCAATGGGTCCAGATCTAAATCTCATTTAATACCTGTGGAAAGATCTTAAAATTGCTTTTGGGAAAAGTGGCCTTCAAATATAAGAGACCTAGAGCAATTTACAAAAGAAGAGTAGTCCAAAACTCCAGTTAAGAAGGTTAAGAAGCTTCTTGACGGTTATAGGAAGCTATTAATTTCAGTTACTGATTCCAAAGAGTGTGCAACCAAATATTAAGTTGTGTTTTCTCCACATCATATTTGAGGGTTTTGTGTGAAATTATGTCCAATTTGCATTTTCTGCTTGTTTTTTTTGTGTAGATCCAATTCACAAAAGAACTGTTATAACAAAACATGCAATAATTTTCTGGTAGAAATACTTCAAGTTTTTTTTATCAATTTCAAGAGTGCCAACACATTTGGCTATGACTGTAGATGAGTTGATAATAATATTAATGTTACCAATCAGTAAAAGGGTGCAAGCATGAAATATTTTTACTTTTGTCATTAATTGATTTAGGAATGAGAAATGTCTAGAATTGGGGTAATGTACATTAACTATTGTAAATACACTATCATTAATTATCCATGTCCAAATATGAGAGCCTCCTGCAATATTGGCATATTCAGAAAGTAATTGAAAATTGACATTACTGCTAACAAGAATTATAATAGCGTCTTTCTTCCTATTCATACAAGCCAGAAACAGACAAAGGAAATGAAGGTGATAAAATTTAGGATGGTTGGAGGAAGCAAATTTTGATTCCAGGAAGCATATTATATCTGTTGTTGGAGCAGTCGCTTCTTTCAAAGCAATGGATTTTTTCAATAAACTATTAAAATTTTTAATACTTAAGGATTAAAATTTAAAAGCCATTACAATGGTTCTAAGAATGTTGGGCTACTTTAACAAGCCACTGTCACAATTGTCTCCCTCCATGTTGAGACCAGTGACAGTCTTTGGTGATCAGCTGCATTCACTAAGTAGTCACGCCCTTCAGCTTTAAATAGTAGTGCATCCCTGCATTCCCTGCTGAAAATACAAACTCATTTGTGTCCTGGCCACCTGTGAAGAAGGTTATGCTAGTCTAATTCCTGTGCTCAG
This sequence comes from Anomaloglossus baeobatrachus, assembly GCF_048569485.1. NCBI lineage: Eukaryota > Metazoa > Chordata > Amphibia > Anura > Aromobatidae > Anomaloglossus > Anomaloglossus baeobatrachus. The sequence continues at coordinate 102,365,130 of NC_134361.1, forward strand.
GCTATTCTTTTGGTTATTATTTTCCCCCTGATGTGTTGTTAGTTCAGCAGTGAGGTCTAGTGAACCCCACCTGCCCCTCACTAACCAAGGTTACTGTAGGGCCTTTTTAGGGTCCCAGGTTCCTGTTAGGTGACAGATGCAGAACTGTATAAGGACTGGTGAGGAGAGAAAGGACAGTGGCAGGTGAGGTTGGGAGGTGCCCACCTACCACTCTCACTAGTTCCAGGGCCTCCCATTGTTTTTGTGTTTCCAGTGCTCCCTTTACTTATGTTTTTATTGTGCTTCAAATGCATGTAGTTCTGAACACACCCCTCCACGCTTGGTGTACCAGGCAAGCATGACAGCCACATGTATTTCTAATCTTTTGAACCATATGTAGCATAATAAATTCAACCAGTGTATAATTGGAGAAAGGAAAATAAAGGAGGCACAGAACTGAAATAACATGACAAAAAATAAAAATAAAACTGTATGGTTGGAACCAACAAACATTGATGAGTTGGTGCATTTTGGGTGTAAACAGTATACCATATCCACTTGAAGCAACCTCCGTGTGATGCTATAGTTGTGGTAAAACACTTCCAGTTAGTGAAATATATCCTCAAACATATAAAGATTGGAACCAAAAAGAGATGACTCCAAAGAAAACAAGAATCTCACATGTTTGAAATCAATTGTTCAGCTAGTGGTCAAGTTGTTGACCTTCTTCCAGGGAGTTAGTTGGATTTATCTTACCTTCTAAGGGGATCAGAAGCTTAGTTGTGTAGCGCCAAAAATATGATAGATCCTAAGTGACATTATCAAAGAGCTGCACGGTAAATGCAAGACATACCTTAACATCTGGATGTCAGCATATGGCTCTGCAAGCTGATTAATCTTTCTACCTTATGGCAGTAGGGACTCAGACACTGTATAGATGTGAAATCAGGCAAATGCATTTTGGTGAAGGGGTGTTGGGCAATGGAATACTGAAGCTTTGGTAGACAATGAGCAATAGTTATGATAATAGAAATAAAAAAATAAAGAAGGTCACTCTCCAATTAATTGTAATATAATTATAATTGGCGTTAATTCCTATGAAGCCAACAACTCTGCTACAATCTACATGTAGCAGAGATAAAATGAAAAGTGGAACTTCACACCAAATTACACTTTTTTTAACGCATCACACCACAGAAAATAAAAGGGTAGATAACAACAATTCATGTGTAAAACCCTTATAGAAAAGAATCAGATGTATGTGAAAAAGTCAAGGTTAGGGAAGCTCTTCTCAAGGAAGATACCTGTACTTCACACACTCCACATGAGTAAAGTTGCTTTCTACTTCTTTAACACCTGTGGTGTGATTACTGGATATGAGATGCATAATAACCTGTGTTTGAAGCATCACAAATGTGCCATTTGGTAGTCAGTTACTCCTCTTATTTTTTCCTGCTACAGTTGTAGCTTTGTCCCTATGTTACCTTGATAATCCCGTAAACTGGAGAGGTGGACTGCTTCATGCAACCGAATTTAAGGTTGTTATGCCTACTGCAATCCTCCAGATCAGCAGTTTTCAGTTTGATGCTTTTGACTTTATCACTCAAGGCAGAGTGAAGATTACCTAGGAGTTGTATGCAGTGGACATGTTACTAATCTTATTTTTCATTGAATCCACTCTAGCTTCACCTTTGTTTACTCTCTCTGCAAGAAATGCCACATACTTGAATAATTAAATTTGCATGGAGAGAAGTAATCTCTAAGTCCTATAGGTATTGTGATATGACCTGACTTGTAGCCTCAAACAGAATTATAGGAGCTGATTTCTCCATGGCCTGGGAAGGAGTTGTTTCTTGAGAGCTGCAAAAGTCTAGGCTCCATCTTTATTTCTTCAGCTAGTATTCAGAGAGGGCCTAGCTCCCTTAATAACCATTTTCTAAGCACAGCAGAGCTGTGAAATGGTTGGAACCTTTTCTTTTGATGTTCATCTTTGCAGGATGTTTGAAAATTAAATCAGATCTAACACTGAATGTGTATTTCCTTTACAACAGGTCAGTTTCTGCTGAGAGGAGGTAATAGAGAGTGGCAGCTCCCTGGAGACTAATTGAAGGGTGTGGTGTTCGGAAATCTTGGCTCCTAGGTGAAGAGCAAATACAAATCGAGAAAATCCAGCACCAGCATAAATGAAAAGTTTATTAAAAAATTAAAAGCCCATTACACATATATGTTTAGGGCACAATAAGAACATGGAACCGTCAACGTGTTTCAAGCAGAATAAAGCTCTTACTTATAACCAAAGATTTTTTTTCTGCTTGAAATGCGTTTACATTTCCATGTTCTTTCCATACCCTAAACATGTATGTGTAATGGGTTTTTAATTTTTGGAATAAACATTTTCATTTTAAGCTGTGGATATTCTCTATTTTTATTACAGTTCAATGCACAAATCTGTTTAAGGCTATATTCATACTTTGCGTTTTTGCTTTTTTTTCCCGCAGTCAAAACCTGCTCTCTTGGCAGTAAAAAAGCTACATACAAAAAGCAAGGTTTGTTGTGTTTTTTTCGCTGCGCTGTTGGTGTGCCATTTGTCTACAATACTTGTTAAGTAAACTTAGTTTCATTCACCACAATAGCGGCAAAAAAAAACCCCACAACAAAAATGCCGTGGTTGCATCTTTTCAGTGTTTTAGCATTTTCTCATTGCTTTCAGTGGTGAAAAAACGTTGCAAAAATACTGAAGGAATTGACATGCTGCTTCTTCCAAAAATGAAGCAATTTTCCATCTCAGTCAGGAAAAAAAAGCAATCACATGCATGAGATTTCTGAAGTCTTCAAGCTTTTGCTGGTACTGTAAAAAGCAGCTTTTAATTTGCATAAAAGTTAATACAAATGCTGCAAGAAAAAGCAGAAAAAACTCAATGTGTGAACATAGGCTAAAACAAGTTACTTTTTGAGAAATGTTTATAAAAGTAGACTGAATTGGCAGTAGATGGATAGTTTGCACATGTGGCAATGGGACTGAATAAAAAACCTGATATCAATGATCGTATTTTCTAATGCTTTTCTATACATCCCATAATCCTTGATATATTTTAATGTTAACAGAAGTAGTTTGACTGTAGGTCCTGACACTATACAGACAAAGGCCTCATGAGCTATATACTTGTCTCGATTGTCTCCTTGTTTTTGGAGACTAGTGGCATCTTGAGGACTGGAGCCCCTTATCTCTATCTGGGACTCTGCATTTAAATGTAATTTCATTTCCTTTGCTTTCCAGTTGAGGTCAGCTGCACCTGCTTTGTAGACACAATTCCTTGTGCTTACATAGTTAGGTCTCCCAGCAAGCGTTGCTGACTATACAAACCATTTGTATGAAAGCCGCCTTGGTGGAAGGAAGCTGCTATGGATTGTCCTGAAGTTGTATCATTTTTGGTTCTTTATTCAGTATTTGTCTCACTATCCTCTTGTCTATTTAGTGCAGTGGTGGGTCTAGCAAACCTCACCTGCCTCTCACTAGTCAGGGCGTTTATAGGGTTACTTAGGGACCCAGGCTGCTGATCGGTGACAGTTGCGAAAACTGTATAGGGACTGGTTAGGAGAGCAGGGACAGCTCAGGTGAGGTTAGGAGGTGCCCACTTACCTTCTCACTAGTGCCAGGGTCTACCATTGTTATTGTGTCCCCGGTGTTCCCCCCTTGTCTGTGGTGTTGTTTAGGTGTTTTTTCATTGCGCGTTAGACCTCAGTTGGTCTGAACATACTTGCCACGCTCATTGCGTGACAATACCAAAACATTAAGATATTTTTAATCAAGACTGTATCATTTCATGTGTATTAAAAATGTTAAATAATTTATCTGAGATATTAACTTTTTCACAAGTATCTTACAGTTCTATGTTAGTAAAATATATTTTTTTATCACATAGATAATGAGACTGCAGAATAATCTCAAAATGCATCTTTTAATTTCTTTCAATGACTTCAGATCTTTGTAACAGAATTTTGGCTGCATTACGTAGTGTAGTGGTGAATCACAAACAATTTCACCGGAGGGTGACAGCACCTATCAGTTAAGCTGCAAAGGCTGATGCCTGAGGGTCTTTCCAATTGTGCTAGATAATGATGGATAACATCTTATGCCCTTCAAAGTAAAACATACTTTGTGCTGGAACTTGATCTTAAAACAATTGCTATTTTTTGTCTTGTTCAGTTTACATTGTCATAATACCTGGTTCTACAATGTTTACAATTAGAATATAAAGTATGCAATATCACTGTCATTACCTGTTTTTTTTTTTTATTTCTTGACTGCAGCATAAAAATTAAGCAATTTTTTGCTAATAACTATGTTCATGTTTCGTCATGGAGGAAATTATATATGATGTATGCAAAATGTAATGCTTAGCAATACTACATTGAATATCTTATGATGAAAACTGCATGCATATAACAATCAAAGAAATCTTAAAGACTTTCACAGAACTGTTGAAATTACTATTAAGTCACGTCATGTTTTGTAGATTTTAAATATATATACAGCATGTTCTGCATTTAACATACAAGGAAATTAAACACATATGTCCAAAAAAGTACTAAATTACCCTCCAAAATTGAGATGTTTCAACCTAATAGCAATAATGCATATGGTCAAGAACTGTATGTCCAAAACACAAAAGAACCTATGCAAGTAAATAACATAAAATCCTAATTTTTATTTCAAAATTAAAAAAAATATATAGAAACATATGATAATTAGAAGTCACTTGAAAAGACAAGGGCTGTGGATGATAATGCAGCAATTCACACAACAAGATCACAGGTAAGTATGAAAAGGAAAAATATTGTGGTGATGAAGATAGTATATAATGCTAAGTAAGTGTCAGATATTTGAACCTCAAAAAAACATTAACAAGTGTCATATCTATGAAGAATGCACAAAAATTAAGTGTGTGAACATAATGAACATCACTAATATGTACAACACGTGCATTTTATTGCACAAATATATAAGATGCTAAATTAATCATATATAGAAGTGTCTAAAAGGGGCTTTACACGCAGCGACATCGCTAGTGATGTCGCTCGTTAAAGCACCTGCCCCCATCGTTTGTGCGTCACGGGCAAATCGCTGCCCGTGGCGCACAATATCGCTAGTCCCCGTCACATGGACTTACCTGCCTGGCGATGTCGCTGTGGCCGGCAAACCGCCTCCTTTCGAAGGGGGCAGTTTGTGCGGCATCACAGCGACGTCACACGGCAGCCGTCCAGTAGAAGCGGAGGGGTGGAGAGCAGCCAAAAGAAAGTGAAGCCCACCTCGTTGCAGGAGGACGCAGGTAAGGTTTGTTTGTCGTTCCTGGAGTGTCACACGTAGCGATGTGCGCTGCCTCAGGAATGACAAACAACTTGCATCCAGCACCATCAATAATATTTGGGATTAGAACGACGTGTCAACGAACAACGATAAGGTGAGTATTTTTGATCGCTAGCGGTCGTTCGTAGGTGTCACACGCAACGATGTCGCTAACGAGGACGGATATGTGTCACAAATTCCGTGACCCCAACGGCATCTCGTTAGCGATTTCGTTGCGTGTAACGGGGCCTTAAGTGTCCAAAATTTGGTATGTGCATTTACACATGGAAAGTAATATATCCAAATGCAGTACCAAATCAGTAGTGGGATGAACTGATGAGCACATATGCAAGGCCAGATGAAATCAAGTCCTATAAATGGAGAGCGTAGTATTGCAATTATAAAAATCTATGTCAGTGTGTAAAACCTTTTAGTGTCCATAACGTACTATGTGTATGCCTAAATACAAAGAAAAAATCCCATGGAGGGATTAAGTTAAAAAAAATTTAAACAGAGTGAAGAAAAAAATAGCAATAAAATTATTTAAAAAAAACAACCCTCCCCACAAACTAAAGAAGAAAAATATTACATAAAAAACAAGAAAATTTATGTAAAAATAAAATGAATAAAAGCTCCCCCCTTATGTGGTCTGCGCGCCCGCCCGCAACATGTGTACAAAAATAAGAGGGCAGCATGCGGCTTTTGTTTTTAATTATTTAAATACAGAATTAAAAAAAAAACCCTGCATAATCCACCTGTTTTACCCTTTTTGTCTTTATTTTTCCTTTATTTTTTTAATTACCTCAGTTCCCTGAGAGCTCTGGGATTGGTGCTTGGGTACATTTGAACCCATGCGGATCCAGACTTTTAGTCGGGGTCCGCCCTTCAGTTTACCTGTTATTTTTTTTAAAAATTTGGACCTGACTAACATTTTTTTTTGGGGGAAAAAGTAAAATGTTCATTTTTTTCTAACACATTGCTTTACTTCCTGTTATGCACTTAAAGGATTAATACATTTGTTAAATATGGTTTTGAGCACTCTGAGGGGGTGCAATTTTTAAAATGGTGTCGCTTTTGAGTATTTCTGTTACATAGGCCTGTAAAGTTACTTGAAATGTGATGTGGTCACTAAAAAATTAGTTTTGTAAGTTTTGTTGGAAAAATGAGAAATTGCTGAGTGTTGTAACTATCTAGTTTTAAGAGCTTTAAAATTCAACATTTGAAAATTGTGAAATGTTAATTTTTTTCCCATATTTTTGATATTTTCATAAATAAAAGCAAATAATATTGACCGCAATTTACCACTACCATGAAGTACATGTCACAAAAAAAAATCTCAGAATTAGTTATAAGCGAGTGTAATCGTTACTATTCGCTACTCGTACGGATATTACGGTATTCGAGTTACTCGTTACATTGCGAGTTTTTGTGAGAGAGAGAGCGAGAGAGAGAGAGTGAGTACCGAGCAGTGCCAAATACTCACAATCAACACTATTAACATCACCTTGTTTACAACACCAAACTAAGTGCATCTTCTACTTGCATAAAACATCTGTCTGCCTTTTGGCCTGCTCAGATTCTCTGATCTGAGAACCAATAAGCCTTAATTTGTCTCAGGATTTTTTTTTACCTAAGGCGTGGCCATCTAAGAAGTTGAAAAGGAACCAACGTGATCTTAAACCTCAATATTGCAGATGAATGAAGTGGTCTTAAATAGAGTTGAGCGCGGTTCGTGGTTCGCGTTTCTCCGGTTCGAGTGATTTTGGGGGGTGTTCTAGTTAGAACTCGAGCTTTTTGGTAAAAGTTTGGCAGTTCGAGTTACGTTCAAGAATGGTTCTATCAGCAAAAGCAGGGCTTTTTACAGCTACAGTGTGCAGGGAGCCATCGCTGGCAGCCTGCGGTAAGCTGGTAACCAAGATAAACATCGGGTATCCAAGAAAAGCGCTTTGTTTAGTGACCCGATATTTATCCTAGTTATGTGTGCAGGGAGCCGACACTTCCGTGCTGGGCTCCGCCCCCTCCTGCACTCGGCATGTACATACACACACACACACTCACACTCACCTGTCCCCAGCCATGCAGTCCCCGGCACTGACGTCTTCACCACACATGGCCCCGCTAGGCTCCACCCACTTCGCACTTTGCCGCTCGCACACATGGCCCCGCTAGGCTCCACCCACTTGCACTCTGCACACATTACCCCACTTGGCTCCACCCACATGGCACTCCGCACACATGGCACCGCTTGGCTCCGCTCACCTGGCACTCCGCACACATGGCCCCGCTTGGCTCCGCCCATCTGGGACTCTGCACACATGGCCCCGCTTGGCTCCGCCCACCTGGGACTCTGCTCACATTACCCCACTTGGCTCCGCCCACCTGGCACTCCGCACACATAGCCCCGCTTGGCCCTGCCCACCTGGGACTCTGCACACATTACCCCGCTTGGCTCCATTCACCTGGGACTCTGCACACATTACCCCGCTTGGCTCCGCCCACCTGGCACTCTGCACACATTACCCCGCTTGGCTCCGCCCACCTGTCACTCCGCACACATGGCCCCGCTCGGCTTACCTGCAGTGATGAAGTCCCGCCCTCCCGACCTCAGCTGTCACTGTCCTTCATGGCCGCTGCTTGTCACATCTCCTCCTCTTGCTGCCGACCAGAGACTGTCACTAGCGGTGACGTCACAGGCTCTCACGATACTTGGCTGTAAAGGTCATTGAAGTCAGTGACAGGTCTGCTATCAGCAGTGCCGGAGATCAGCGCAGGCAATGTACCTCACTATGCTCCTGACAGCAGCACTTGTCATGCCCTGCAGTGACCTGGGCTGACCTATTGATGTTAGCTCAGGTCACTGCATTGTTCTCCCAGCCAATGGGGAGCATTCTGTTCTTCATTGACTGGGACAGGGACTATGGTATGGATCATCATGGGAACCGCTTGGATTACAGCAGACCTGGATTTTTTTTTCTGTCTAGTAAATTGGTGAAAGAGGGAATGTTTTGGGCAGTGTTTTTCAAATAAAAATGTGTTTGTCGTCTATTTTTTTTTATTACTGACTGGGTTGGTGATGTCGGTTATCTGATAGATGCCTGACCTCACGAACTTCAGGGCTTGATGCCAGGTGACATTACACATCTGGTAATAACCCCATATATTACCCCGTCTGCCACCGCACCAGTGCACGGGATGAGCTGGGGCGAAGCACCAGGATTGGCTCATCTAATGGATGCGCCACTTCTGGGGCGGCTGCGGCCTGCTATTTTTAGGCTGGGGAGAGTCCAATAACCATGGACCTCCCTAGTCTGAGAATATCAGAACCCAGCTGTCCGCTTTACCTTGGCTGGTGATCCAATTTTGGGGGACCCCCACGTGTTTTTTTTTTTAATTATTTATTTAATTTAAAATAACAGCGTGGGGTGCCCTCAGTTTTGGATTACCAGCCAAGGAGAAGCTGCCAGCTGTGGTCTGCAGGCTGCAGCCGTCTGCTTTACCCTAGCTAGCTACAAAAATAGGTGGAACCCCAAGTCATTTTTTTTCATTTTTTTGGCTAAAGCTAAAGGCTAAGCACCCCTTAGTGCCACATGAAAAGCACCAAAGGGTGCAAAATTACAAAATGCAGGAGAGTGGGACATTATGTGTCTTTCTGCCACTATAATGACAGAAAAGACTGATATGAAGTGTACAAGCAAAAGAAAATCACCAGAGCGCTCTACTCTGCGAAAAGCAGTAGAAAATGGCACTGGAGTGAACATGTGACCGCCTCATGTAGGTTGAAGCTATGGATCTGTACCACCCTGGGGGCTCACTGCTCTCCGCCGAGCTGCTCGGATCCGGGCTCGGGTTGTCGGTGGCTCGAGTGCCTCCGGACCGGGGGCCACGTAACTCTGGAAAGGGGGGGCTTGGTTGTTTGGTTTGGAGTGGACCGGTTTCACGGCCGGAGCCGCGGTGACCCGTAACAGTTCGTGACGCCACCTGCGGGTCGTGGTGAGGTGATGGGCACCACCACTGCGGTGAGGGTGCAGGGGCTCGTCCGGGATCAATGGTGGGTCGCAGCTAGGTGTTGACCCCTCCGTGGGTAAGGGGTTTGTTGGTCTCGGGGCAAGGTTGCAGGAGTGGGGGGTTGCAGGACGCAGGGGCTCGCTTGCGGTGCGGTGCCTGATGGCACTGGTGTACTCACGATTAAACCACACAGAGTCAATGGTAAATCAAGTTCGGTGTAGATCGGTGCCCGCAGCCGGCTGCATGTGTCCCCAGTGAGGCTAGTGATGTCGCCTTTCTCTTGCACCTTTTAATTTGCTATAGTGACTTCTATGCTTCAGCAACGGTAGTCTGCTCCCCGGCTTTTGGGTACCGGAGGAGCCCTTTTGCCCGCAGGCGCTAGCCCTTTGGATCTCTGGCCCTTAGTGGTGGCTCTTTTCCGGAATCGGTGGGCTGTTGCCGTTTATTGGGACTTTGGGTGGAAATGAACCCCTGAGGTCCAGACCGCAATCAGTATATTTGTCTGAGCTTGGTTGCTTCTGGGCTAGAACGGGGTCTGAGTCTCCTGCCTGGTGCTCCGGTTGATTTGTTTGCTCCCCGATTCGGGTCCGAAGGGTCACCACCCTCTTCTCGATCCCTACGGTTCCGCAGTTCATTCCCTGACTGGACTCCTTTGGACAGCCACCACCGTCTGCCTGCCTGACCGTTCCAAGGGGATCTAGTCTCCGTCCTAGGCCCCTGACTCTCAGCTCGCCACTTTTACTCCTCTCACTACTCCTCTCCCCACTCGACTCACTTGTCCTTTCCCTGACTCAGGCCAGCAGACTCCTCGGAGAACGTGCCTATCCACCTGGCTCCGCCCACCTGGTGTGCCTGGCTAGACCTCAGGGAGGCGGTCAGGACTTGTTAACTGCTGGTGCCTCACTGGAATGGGGGTGTGTGTGGTGTTTTGTGTTGTTACTTGTGACCCCTGGGGGTCCAGGGCGTCACAGATCCTGGGTAAATTTATGTATTTTCCCTCCTTCTGTTTTTTTGCAGTACGCAAACAAACGGAAGGCGCACGGATGACATACGGACTGTATATGGAACAGAAACGGATGCCAGATGGATGCACCCGTAAAAATACGAACCATTTTTTGCGGACCGCAAAAACGAATCGGTCATGTGAATGAAGCGTTATTCTGGTCTGCCGTTTATAAACAGCAGGCAGAAATAAGTGAACAGCGCCCCCCCAGCGTCAGAAAATCTCCGGGGTTTCAGGGGGTAGCTGAGACCCTGGAGATCATGATTTAGGCCGGTTTTTCCGGTCCCCGCTCACGTGATCACCGGTATACATCGTATACCGATGATCACGTTACAGTAAATGACAGCGTTGGTAAAAAATTATTTATCTCCCATCTGACATGAACAAACATGTCAGATGGGAGATAAATCTCCTCCCCGGTCCCCTCAGGTTCCCCGATGTCGCCAAAATGCCCCCCCCTGATCCCCTCCCGGAAATTCAAGATGTCCGCGCGCACAGCAGCGCGCCGGCCGCATTCACCCTACTCCTCTGATTTCTGTCGCATGTGCCATGAAACATGCGACAGAAAACTCCTCCCCAGGCCCTGCCAGGTCACCCCCTATAACTCCACCGGTGTTCCCCGGTATCCCACGGTACCTGTGCAGCGTTGATCCCCCGCGGCCCTCTCCTTCACAATAGACGCTGCCGCAAGCACAGAGCGGCTGTCAGCTCAGCTTCCTGTGTTCAGACACAGTGAGTGGTGGTTATGCACATGTAAGCTAAATGGGCGGCACAGTGGCTCAGTGGTTAGCACTGCAGTCTTGCAGCGCAGAGGTCCTGGGTTCAATTCCCACCAAGGACACCATCTGCAAGGAGTTTGTATTTTCTCCCTGTGTTTGCGTGGGTTTCCTCTGGGTTCTCCGGTTTCCTCCCACACTCCAAAGACATACAGATAGAGAATTTAGATTGTGAACCCCAATGGGGACAGTGTTCCCAATGTATGTATAGCACTATGGAATTAATAGCGCTATATAAATTAATAAATTATAATTATTACTGAAATGCCCTGCTCATGAGGTAAGGAACATAGTTGATCAGGACAGCTATACTACATTTCCAAATAGAGGTATATGATTCTTTAGTTGCCCTGCTGAACGACTACCAAACATGAGAGTCCGTTATATGCCACAAGAAAACACATCTAAATAGCGAGCTCTGTTGTTTAGTATTCATTCAGCTGGATAACTGGACTTAAAGGGGTATTCCATCTCCAAAATCCTATCTCCAATATATAGTAGGTGGAATAGCAATAATATCAGCAAATACCAATATTTGGAAATGTAGAATAGTTCTCCTGATTAGGCATGCCCTTACCTTATGAACAGGACATTGCAGCTTGGGTAGCAACAGATACGACATGGACTCTGCTGCTGTGGACCCGGGGAAAGGGGTGCAGATTCACTGCACCCACACTCCTCACATGGAGGGTCTGTACTCCTAGAAAATGGGGGATACGTTCCCTGAGCATGTCCCCATCATATTCTAGATGGTCCAGAGTCGTCGTTGGACCCCCTAATTTTTCTTCTTACAATAAATTGGTGAAAGAAGAAATGTTTTGGGGACTGTTTTTTCAAATACATTTTTTTGTCTATTTTATCTGACAGACGCCATGACATCAAAAACTTCTGGGCTTGATGTCAGGTGACCTTACAGCTAGTATCAACCCCATTTATTACCCCGTTTGCCATCACACCAGGGCATGGGATGAGCTGGGGTGAAGCGCCAGGATTGGCGCATCTAGTGGATGTGCCTGCGGCCTGCTATTTTTAGGCTGTGAAGGGCCAATAACTATGGACCTTCCCACCCTGAGAATACCAGACCACAGCTGTCCGCTTTACTTTGGCTGGTGGTCCAATTTGGGGGGGGACCCTACTTTTTTTTTGTAATTATTATTATTTATAAAATAATTATAAAAAAGAGCCTGGGGTGACCTCCACATTGGATCCCCAACCACGATAAAGCTGGCAGCTGTGGTTTTCAGGCTACAGCCGTCTGCTTTACCCTAGCTGGCTATCCAAAATGGGGGGACCCAACGTCTTTTTTTTTTAACTATTTTTTTAAATAAAATAAATTAATGGGCTTCCCTGTATTTTGATTGCCAGCCAAGGTAACGCCAGGTAGATGGGGGTGGGAACCCGAAACTGTCTGCTTTAAGGCTATGTCCGCACGTTGCTTTTTACCTGCTTTTTACCTGCTTTTTTGCTGCTTTTTCAACTGCAGCGTTTAATGCCAAAATGGTTGTGTTCTGCTTTTCAAGCAAAGTCTATGGGAATTTGGGTTTCTTGTCCGCACTATGCAGTTCAAACTGCAGCCTTTTTGCTGCAGAACTTTGGTCAAAAACCCAGCTTTGCAGTGCAAAAGCCAAATGGCAAAAACAATTGACATGTCAATTGTTTTTGCCATTTGGATTTTGCACTGCAAAGCTGAGTTTTTGACCAAAGTTCTGCAACAAAAAGGCTGCAGTTTCAACTGCATAGTGCGGACAAGAAACCCAAATTCCCATAGACTTTGCTTGAAAAGCAGAACACAACCATTTTGGCATTAAACGCTGCAGTTGAAAAAGCAGCAAAAAAGCAAGTAAAAAGCAGGTAAGAAGCAACGTGCAGACATAGCCTAACTGTGCTGAGAATCAAAAATACCGCGGAGCTCTACGTCACTTTTTTTAAAGATTTATTTTTACAGCACTGTGATGTCCAGCAATCAAAATACAGGGAAGCCCTTTTTGTTTTTAGTTATTTAAATAAATAATTAAAAAAAATATATATGGGCTCCCGCTGCATTTTTTGTATTGCTAGCTAAGGATAATCTAAGCAGCTACTGGCTGCTAACCCCCACTGCTTGGTGTTACCTTCAATGGCAATGGAAAATCCAGGGAAGCATTTTTTATTTTTTTTGCCAAAAAACTACAAAAAAAATGACGTGGGCTTCGCCATATTTTTGTATGCTAGCCAGGTACAGCAGGCAGGTACGGCTGCCCCCCAACCCCCAGCTGCCTATTTGTACCCGGCTGGGAACTAAAAATATAGGGAAGCCCTTTTTTTAATTAAATCATGAATTTTATGAAATTAAAAAAAAAAACAACGTAGGCTTCACCCCATTTTTGTGTCCAGCCGGGTACAACTAGGCAGCTGGGGATTGGAATCCCCAGCACAGGTTAGCCTGAGGTTTGTGGGCGCCTCTCCTGCGAATTGCATTCCGCAGCTGCCACAGAAAATGGCGCTTTTGTAGAAGCGCCATCATCTGGCGCTGTATCCAACTCTTCCAGCAGCCCTGAAGCCGGGTGGCTTGCTGGGTAATAAGGGTTAATACTGGCTTTGTATTACTAGCTAGTATTAAGCCAGAGATTCTTAATGTCAGACAAGTTTGACCCGGCCATTAAGAATCTCCAATAAAGGGTTAAAAAAAAACACCACACAGAAAAAAAATACTTTAATGGAAATAAATACACAGACACACTTAGAGACTCCATCTTTATTCCCCCCTCTCAGCCCTCCACGATCCATGGTCTTCTGTCTTCTTTCTCAACACATGCAGCTCTGCTCCATCAGACATCATGGGAGAAAGGACGCTGTGCTCTGTGCAGAAATCACTCTGTGAGAGTGACCACAGGCTCCCGACTCTAAGCGACGGGTTGCCATAGCAATGCTGCTCCGATCACGTGATTCCGGTGCCGCTGTGTGTGGTAGCGGTGACGTCACCATCACCGCTACCAAGCACGTTGCTATGGCAACGGGGATCTCCATTATGGACCGGCTGTGTCAGCCGGTCAATAAAGGGAACGGGGAAGCAGAACGGGGAGACGACCATGTGCCAGAGCATGTCGCCGGTACACGGCGATACAAAAACGATCACCGCGTACTGGAGATGCACTGACAGGACCTAGGACAGGACATGACGTCTAGCCATGTGACCAGTCTGTAGCCAATGAGATAACAGACACGTGACTGGTCACCTGCTATTTTGACGACGTCAGGTAGGTCCTGTCATCACTGCTGGTTACCGAGGATGCAGCGATTATTGGGAGGAATAGCGGCAGGAGACAGAGTGCAGGACGCATCCCGGGGACCGGTAAGTGTTATGGCAATGTTTATTAACTGTATGTGTACATTTATAATGTGTTTTTATGTGTTTGTGATTGCCTCCCATTGTTTCCTATGGGTTCGAGTGGTTCGCCGAACCGGTACGCCGAACTGAACTCGAACCAGACCTCCGTTTGTCAAACCAAACTCGAGCTGAACCGGGACCGGTTCGCTCATCTCTAGTCTTAAAATATTTTGCATACTCATTGTTTATAATGAACTCAGTTAAAGGCACAAGACTGCTGATCAGAGACATAAGATTGAAAAAATTGATTAAGGATCTAATTAGCATATTCTGCCTGATTATTGGTCTCTGGCTAGTAGGAACAACAATAGGTTGAAAATATATTGATCTTGTTATGGAATGCCCTCCAGAATTTGGAAACAAATTAAGTCCCCCAATCAGAAACAAAATATTCTGTAATACCATGTAAATGTTCAATAAATGTAATTACTAAAGTACTTAAGGTTTAACAGATTAGATAACGAACCCAGACATATCAAAAAATGACAGTGTTTACTGAACCTGAAACCACCATCTAGTTAACAATATTCCCTTCTGAAGATGGGAGGTCAGTTGAGCAGGAACAAGCCAGCTTGATTCAAAGTAAAGAAGCAATGGCTTCTAATGAATCCTTTCCAAAAATTAGACATTTTCAAGTGTGTTTTCAATCACCATCTTGATGATCTGAAAGAGTCATGAGAGAAGATTATGTGATCATTTGAGACTAATATCAAACTTTTTCGTATCAACTTCCCTGGCCGTGTTTGGATAAAGAAGAAGGATGAGTACAACCTCAAGAACACCATTCCAATCGTGAAGCATGGGGGGTGGAAACATCATACTTTTGGGGGACTTTTCTGCAAAGGGGACAGGATGACTGCACTGTATTGAAGGAAGGATGGATGGGGTCATATATGGCAAGATTTTGGCTAACAATTATCTTCCCTCAATAAGAGCATTGAAAATGGTTGGTGGCTGGGTCTTCCAGTATGTCAATGACCCAAAACACGCAGCCAGGGCAACTAAAAAGTGGCTCCATAAAAAGCATGTCAAGGTCCTGGAGTGACCTAGCCAGTCATCCAAAAATCCTTTAGTTATACAGACCAAGGATGAAAAAGGCAATTCATGCAAGATAAGTAAAATAATTATCTGTATTAAATCACATTAAAATATGTTTTAATTAAATTAAAAATAGAGAACGTCTCCAATGAGGAACTAAAAAATCTGCTGAACGACTACAGTGAAAAAGGAAAAAAAATGGGGGCAGATGGTAAAACGATGACAATCTATAAAAAATACCATATGTTTACATATGAAATTGTTATAATGCAAACACCACTAAACTTGAGACAGTTGAGAGTTAGACTATCCTTTCTATTTCTATTTGATACAGATACAAAATAATTTAAAATCTGTTAACTTCAACACATCTTAACAAAATAGTGGTAAGTTTAATTAAAGGCTGATACATAAGTGGTACTAAAGAAAAACATTTGAGAAATCAATTTTCCACTTAGTACCATGACAATTTATAAATAAAGAATGTCAATGAGGCAGAGTCTTGCAAAAGCAAAGATGGTCAGAGGTCCACCAATCTGTGAACAATTATATCTAAAATTTGTGGAGCAATTTCAGAAAAATGTTCTTAAACGTTCCTAAAATTCCAAACACTTTTAATATTCCTCCACTTACTGTACATTATATCATCAAAAGATTAAGACATTCTAGAGATATGTGCATAAGAGACAAGGCAGCTGGTCAATATTGAATGGTCATGATCAATAGAGCCATCTGGAGGCAATGCATTAAAAACAGACATGATTTGGTTGTTCAAATCAATGTATGGGCTCAAGAATACTTTCATACTTTCAGAAATCTTTGTCTGTTAACACAGCTTGATATGCAATTCTCAAATAGAGGTTAAAGCGCTATCATGTAAATACAAAGCCATGTATCAACACAGTTGAGAAATGATGCAGTATATTTTTAGGGGTACTTTGCATGCTGCGACATCGCAAGCCGATTGCTCCGATGCTGAGCGCAATAGTCCCCACCCAGTTGTAGAAGCGATATCTTGTGATAGCTGCCATAGCGAACATTATCGCTACGGCAGCTTCACATGCACTTACCTGCCCTGCGACGTCGCTCTGGCCACCGACCCGCCTCCTTTCTAAGGAGGCGGGTCGCGTGGCGTCACAACGACGTCTCACAGCAGGCAGCCAATAGAAGTAGAGGGGCGGAGATGAGCGGGACGTAAACATCCCTGTGACGACATGGACTCTCATGGGTTAAAGTTATTAACATTCAGCCAGACAGGATGATAGATTGTTTATAGACGGGGGAGAAGTCCCTCATTGTTTTTACATGACTCTTTTGGACTCATGTAATTGTGTTGGCCACTGAAAGCCAGACGTATTGTTCTCTACACTTTTCCAGTAATCATTGTATTGTAGTTGTGTATTGCTAATGTGATTACCTTAGTAGCCATTGTCGAGTCTGTGACTCCCAGACTACATGTATACCCTCAGTATTTCTGTAGACATCATTTGGATGAACATTGTCCATGCAGCTTGAGATTCATCCAATGGGAGAGGCGCTCTTGTCCAACCAATCAAGAGGACGCAGTGTATCCAAGTGGAAGGCTGTGGCTATAAAAGGGATTTCTTTAAACCACCAGGTGGTTGATGGATGCTGATGGATCCAGTCTAAGCTCTTTGGAGCTGACTAGAGGATCAGGATATCTTATGGCTTTAATCTAGGGACTCCGGTTCCGGTTGGAGACCATATCCACAGCCTAGGGATTTCGACCCCGGCTGCCAGGATTGTATCATCATACCAGGAATACCTAAGGAGGACACTCAGGTTGGGACAGTTCAGTCACCTGTTACAGACTTTGCAGACCTCAGCCAGCTTCCTAAATATTCCAGACACGGTGGGTGCCCGCCGAAAGCGGGGTGCTGCTGGATTGGAGTAAGTAGCCCTGGAACCTGTGAGGCATGGACATTCTAAATCTCTGGTGAGCCAGCGGAAGGGTGAGACTCTGTTGCCTGTTACATTTGTATGTTTTGCTGGTTATGTGTTATGTGCCGTTAATTGTTTGGGGATCCAATAAAGTCTAATTATTGTGGTTCCCTCACCCTGTGTTGTCTGAGTAGTGTTACGCCCACGGTTAAGGAGGCCGGCGTTCAGTTGGGATGAGCCCTGAGCCACACTGTCTTTCTAAAGGCGGTGGGTTTTAGTGGACGAGAGCACCCACTGAGCCCCGTGTCTCCACACCGCCCACCTCCGTCCTTCCGCATAGCCGGCATGAGCCGCAGGACGCAGGTACGCTGGTGTTCCTTGCTCCTGCAGCTTCTCACACAACGATGTGTGCTGCTGCAGGGGAACAATGAACAACATCGTACCATTGCTGCAGCTAAATTATGAAAATGTCGGACACTACACCGATGATACGATTACGACGCTTTTGCGCTTGTTAATCGTATCAAAAAGGATTTACACACTCCGATATTGACAGCGTCGCCGGATGTGCGTCACTTTCGATTTGACCCCACCGACATCGCACCTGCGATGTCATAGTGTGCAAAGTACTCCTTAGTGTAAGCCCATTTCAAATTTACTGAGAAATGTAAAACTGTTCTATGGTCAGATGAATCAAAATTTGATTTTTTTTTTATAGAAACCATGGACATTGTTCTATGTGGAATTAAAGAAGAGGAATAGAGTTGAGGGAGTATCGAAATATTCGTATTCGCGGTACTCGTAATGAGTACTTTGTACTACCCGTGTATTCGTTCCGAATAGCAAGTACAATTCAAGTCAATTGGAAATGCAAGTAATTTTCTGCTGGAATCCACCATAAAATTATTCGCATTTCCCAATCAGCGGAAAATTACTCTCATTTCCCATTGACTTGCATTGTACTCGCTATTCGAAATGAATACATCAGTATTACAAAGTACTCATTACAAAGTATCGCGAAAATGAATATTTCGATACTCGCTCAACTCTAAAAAGGAACAATTGAGATTATCAGAGAAGAATTGAAATGCTCGATGATATTAGTGCTGCTTGTAAAAAGAAGAGGGGATGCCATACAATGAAAGATATTGTCCTGTCCAAATTTGTGAGATGTGTCGCTGCCATCAATTTCTAAATTAGTTTTTATTTTTTAAATAAAATGGAAAATTATCTATTTTTCACCTTCTGACATTTTGTTCTGCTCGAAATAAAATATGTCCATAATAAAATTTCCAATACATTACATTTTTTTATAGTTAAAACAGCATCTCATCTTTTTTACAATTTTGGTTGTATATCAGACATGTATAACAATACAGATATATCTGATAAAAGTGATAATCTGTTACAATCTTAAGTAAAGCAACAAAGAGAAGCAAGAGGAAGTTATTTGTTGCATGGTTAAATCTTTAGTATTTCACACAGGCACATAGCCTTAGTCATTTTCCAATCTATAACACATAATACTTGATAGATTTATAATTTATTTTTAATGCATTGTCCTAACACTGCAAAACAATTTGTTATTCTTCTCTAAAGATGCATAGTAGGTGGCCACTGCTATATAAATCAATAAGTCAATACACTTTCATTTGTTTAAACTCTCTATGCTCAGCAGGTATTTGAAAATTATAAGCACTAGTGGGCTTCGGACATGCTGTGAAGTTATGCTTGTGTTACCTCCCACTGGATGAAAATTATAGGGTACAACTTGGGAAATCTGTCATCAGCCAAGAATTATTTGTATAACAAAACTGAAAGATGTGGTGAAAAAAAAGGTATTCTAAGTCAAAGTGTTTTGTAAGAGTAGATAAATCACACAGCACCTACACTTTCATGGGCATGACATTTCTATGATTGGCAGGTCCTTGGCTGCATTAAATGTTATTCTGCTTCTCCAGTGCCTAGTGCTGGAAAGTGGAAAATCAACACCAAATATTTGATAAAAATTAGAACTTTCTGGGATAATAGCTTACTTTTTAGATACATTGAAATGATATACTGTCACTTGGTTCTTTACTTCAAGAAAGCAAGTTTGAAAAAGGAATAACCTCTAGAGTATATTTTGTGATATTCTACCACTAAAAAATATATTTTTCAAAACTGTATGCCAACATTGTACAGAAAGTTAATCTATATATAAATGTATTCCATAAGGTCCAAATACTGTGATGCCGAAGCATAATTGGAAACACAACAATAGCAATGTTGTACATAACTGAAATAATTTTCTGGCTTGGCATTCATCCCTGGTCATGTTACAAGACTTTGTAAAAGAACTATCATTGACTTACAGGGTAATAATTGAGCATATTGGACTGTTCGGGTACTCATCTCGAGTATTGGGTGTAATGGAAGTCAATTTCGGCAGACCCACTCAGGAGGTCTGGGCGGGTAGAAAAATCTCTGAAGTGGATGGAAAAATAGCTCAAATGGAATGGGAAAAGCATAGGGGAAGATGCCTAGACACATCCCTCACGTTCATGTCACTGTTGGGAAAAATGTTGTCAGTGTATTATGCCATTTTTATGGACTGACAATAAAACATACCAAACTGAAGATAACAGATTTTAGAGAAAAAAAATATTAGGAAACATTCTTTACTGTAAAATAACTTGTATGTAAGGTAAATTTAACTAGAGAAAAACCTCCTCTTCCTCCCCATAGGCTTTGTTCACACGGAGCATTTTTGCTGTATTTTAGAATTCGCATTGCTTTCAATGGTAAAAAAAATGCTGCAAAAACTCTGAAAGTAATGTCATGCTCCTTCTTTCCAAAATGCAGCAGTTTTCCCTTTCAGTCAGGAATAAAAGGAATCATGTGCATGAGATTTCTCTATTTTTTCCCCATTTATAAGGAGTGGGGCTTCTAGACTGGTGAAGCCTATGCACTAGGAGCAAGGCCTATCAAAAATTGAATAAAGTTGAATAAAGGGATTGCAATACACCCTGGAATACATGTAGAGGCTGGCATCAGGATACATTTTTTTCCCTTTTGGATTGAGTGGGACTTCTAGACTGGTAATGTGTATGCACTAATAAACTCTCCTTCCTAGCCATCACAGAAACCTGGCTCACCCCCTCTGACACTGCCTCTCCTGCTGTACTTTCTTATGGCGGACTCCAAATCTCTCACACCCCTCGCCCCAGTAACAAGCATGGTGGAGGAGTTGGTTTGCTCCTATCCAACCAATGCTCCTTTACACCAATTCCACTACCACCCTCTGTTACTCTTCCCTCTTTTGAGGTGCACTCCATATGCATCTATGCCCCTTCCAACTGGCTTTCATTTATTGCCCCCGAGGGTCAGCCACTGCCTTTTTTGAAAATTTCACCACCTGGCTACTACATTTCCTTTCCACCGACATCCCCACCATCATCATGGGTGACTTTAACATCCCCATTGACACTTCTCACTCATCTGTCTCTAAACTTCCAACACTCGCTTCCTCCTTCGGCCTCACCCAATTGTCCTCTGCAACTACCCACAAAGATAGCTACAGGCTGGACCTCATGTTCACTCTCCTCTGTTCCCTATCTAACCTCTCTAATGCGCCTCTCCCCCTGTCTGACCACAAACTACTTGCATTCTCTTCCATCTCTTCTCCAAGTACACAACCCCATCTCCAAAAACTTTCACACCCTCGCAGAAATCTCAATCACCTTGATTTACATGCACTTTCTTAGTCTCTTTTCCCTCTTACAGACATTGGTTCTTCACACGATGCAGATGCTGCCTCCACTTTATACAACACCCCCATCTCTGTAGCCCTCGAATCACCTACCCCCCCTCACACACACCAAAACCCGCACAATCAACAGGCAACCCTGGCACACAAGTTAGACTAAAGAATTGAGACAGGCTTCCAAAATTGCTGAGTACAGTTGAAAGAGGTCTCATTCTGCCGAGCACTTCATCGCATACAAACAGGCCCTCACCACTTTCAAGTCTGCACTCACTGGGGCAAAACAAACCTACTTCTCATTTCTCATATCTTCTCTATCTCACAACCCTAAACAGCTATTCAACACTTTCAACTCTCTCCTCCGTCCCCGGCACCACCTCCCTCTCCTCTCATCTCAGCTGAAGACTTTACCTCTTTCTTCAAGCAAAAGATTGACATCAGAGCAAGCTTTGGCCAGCAATCACCACAGTCACTCCTCACAACTACTCAGCCTTCTTCCTCCAAATCCAGCCTCTCCACCATGACAGAAGATCATCTCTCCACTCTACTCTCAAGATCACATCTCACGACCTGCCTGCTTGATCCACTCCCATCCCACCTCATTCCCAATCTCAGCACAGTATTCATTTCAGCCCTAACCCATCTCTTTAACCTATCACTAACAACAAGTGTATTCCCTTCATGCTTTAAACATGCCTCCATCACACCCATCCTCAAAAATCCCTCCCTTGACCCTTCCTTTGTGTCAAACTATCGCCCCATATCACTTCTCCCCTATGCCTCAAAACTACTGGAACAGCATGTTCATCTTGAACTGTCTTCCCACCTCTCTTCCTGCTCCCTCTTTGACCGGTTACAATCTGGCTTCTGACCCCATCATTCCACTGAAACTGCCCTAACCAAAGTCACTACTAACTGCAAAACCAAGCGACACTACTCTGTCCTCCTTCTCCTAGACCTGTCCTCTGCCTTTGACACAGTAGACTATTACCTTCTACTACAGATTATCTTGTCTCTGGGCATCACAAACTTGGCACTATCTTGGATCTCCTCATACTTAACCCTAGAACGTGCAAGCAATTCAGTCTACCATAGAAAACAAATGACCTAGCAGGCCTGCGAGGCCCCAGGTATGCGTTCTAGGGTTAACCAACCGAACTTTCAGCGTCTCCCACTCTCACACCACTTCCTCATCTCGCTCATAATCTGTCGGTATCCCCCAAGGTTCAGGTCTTGGACTCCTGCTGTTCTCCATCTACACCTTCAGCCTGGGACAGCTCATAGAGTCTCATGGCTTTCAGTATCATCTCTACGCTGATGATACGCAGATCTACCTCTCTGGACCTGACATCACCTTACTAAACAGAATCCAACAATGTCTGTGTGCTATTTCATCCTTTTTCTCTGCTCGATTCCTAAAACTGAACATGGACAAAACAGAATTCATCATCTTTCCACCTCCTCACTCAACCCTCCCACCTGACATATCCATCAATGTCAATGGCTGCTCACTTTCCCCAGTGCCACGTGCTCACTGCTTGGGAGTAACTCTAGACTCTGATCTCTCTTTAAAGCCACACATCCAAGCCCTCTTCACCTCCTGCCGCCTCCAAGTCAAAAATATTTCCCGGATTCGTACATTCCTTTCCCAAGAAGCTGCAAAAACCCTAGCACATGCCCTTATTATCTTGCGCCTAGATTATTGCAACCTCCTGCTCTGTGGCCTCCCTTCTAACGGTCTCGCACCCCTACAATCTATTCTAAACTCTGCTGCCCGGCTAATCCAACCTCCCCCCGCTACTCCCTGACCTCTCCTCTCTGCCAATCTCTTTACTGGCTTCCCATTACCCAACAACTCCAGTTCAAAACACTAACAATGACATACAAAGCCATCCACAACCTGTCTTCTCCCTACATCTGTGACCTAGTCTCCCGGTACTTACCTGCACGTAACCTTCAATCCTCACAAGATCTCCTCCTCTGCTCCCCTCTCATCTCCTCTCATCTCCTCTTTCCACCATCGCATCCAAAATTTCTCCCGTGCCTCCCCATACTCTGGAATGCTCTGCCACAACATATCAAACTCTCGCCTACCTTGACTAGCTTCAAAAGGAACCTGAAGACCCACCTCTTCCGACAAGCCTACAACCTGCCGTAACCCTCAGTCTGATATAACGCCGAACAACCAGCTCTACCCTAACCTACTGTATCCTCACCTATTCCTTGTAGACTGTGAGCCCTCGCAGGCAGGGACCTCTATCCTCCTGTACCAGTCTGTGCCTTGTATTGTTTATGATTTTGTACTTGCCCCTATTATGTATATCCCCTTCACATGTAAAGCGCCATGGAATAAATGGCGCTACAATAATAATAATAATAATAATAATAATAATAATAATAATGTGCAAAGGCTTCAAAAAATTAGAAGGCGCCACTCCAAAACACCCTGGAGCACACCTACAGTAGGGCCTGAGAAAACATTTACATTTAGAAGGAGCAGGACTTCTTTGGCCAGCAACAAGGAGTCCAAGATTATAGGCCACTACTCGGTACAAGTGTCACAACAAGAAGCTTCAGGCATCCAGCAATGATTTTGCTACAGCTAAGGTGGGCAGCAGTTCCTCCTGTGCTCAGGGCATCAGGCAGCACTCAAATAGTTGAAGCAGGGGTATCAAAATTTATTTTTTTATTTACTTGGAGACCTTTGGCAATGAAAATTAATGAACCACATGGGGGAACTTCTCCTACCCATCTCGGGGAAAGAACCCCACAAGTACTTTGTACATTTATTCAACAAAAGGTAATGCAATTTTATATTTTTTTAAATGGAGTTGAGGCAAATCTGAGGCTTGCAAGTCACTGCTCCCTCCTTGCTTAAGTTGATTCTGTGGGGTTTTTAGTGCCATTGGGGGCAAAATAAATAATAGGTGCTTCTGCTTGTCAACTGAAAATGCTGATAGGCTGACTGATTCTTAAAATGAACTAGGCTCGGATAGACCCCAACTTCTCAACCCCCCTCAATCATAATATTTAGATGGCTAGCAGGTAACCCTCAATCATTTTTTAGGGCTAGCAACAAGCCCTCACATATAATTTTTAAAGGGCCAACTGTCAGATCCCAATAAAATTTTAGAGGGCCTGCAGGTGGCTCTCAATCTATGTTTAGAGGGCCAGCAGGCGGCTTTAAATCAATTTTCAAATGGCCATCAGCCAGCCCTCACTCATTTTTATAAGGCCAGAAGGTAGCCCTCACTCCATTTTTAAAGGGCCAGTAGCCAGCAATTAGAGTGCCAGCAGGCGGCTCTGAGTCAATTTTTAAGGGCCAGCAGCCATCCCTCAGTCATAATATTTAGATGGCCAACAGGTGGCGCTCACTACATTTTTGGAGGGCCAGCAACCAGCAGTTACTCAAAATTTTTAGTGTTAGCAGGTAGCCCTCACTCAATTTTTAGAGGGCCAGCAGGCAGCCAAATTTTGAAGGGCCAGAATCTGGCCCAAAATCAAATTTTAGAGGGCTATCAGAGGCAGTAGGGAGGCCAGAGGGAGAAGGTAGGCAACTGTTCCAGAGAGCACCCCCATGCGGCAAGTTTTGATGCCAATAGATTGGTGTTCCTCAGTAGGGCTCTTATTTAAAGTGTGGCAGATAAAAGAACAAGAACGGTCATGTACAACCTTTGCTATACCAAGATCAGCAGGGACCTGACCACTATCAGCATGACTACCACCAGCATACTCAAGCACATGTCATCAAAGCAATCAACTAATTGGGCCAAATTCCTTGGTCCATAATCAGAGTATTTGAGTGACACTACTGCCTCTTCCTCTGTGCTACATGCTTGCCAATCTCCTGTCCAGAATGCAGACAAGGATGCCTCCCGCTCTGCACATGCTGTTGCACATTCAAAGCACTGTCAGTAATGGTCTCCAATTCTTTGTTCCAGGACAGCATTCAGCTGTCCTTACCCCAAGCCTTGGAACAGAAACATAAATACCCAGCTACCCATCCAGCCACAGGACAAAACACTAAATAAGCACATTTTTACACTGCTTTACTTTGAAATGTTGCAGTGTAGGCATATGGACACTGATTTTCTGCAACTTCATGGCGGCAACCATTCCTCAGTACTTATTCCTCAGCCACCACTACTTTTCAAGATGTGCTGTCCCTGTCTTACATCAGTAGAGATGAGCGAACCTTTGGAAGTTTGGTTCAAAAATTACAGTCAAACCTTAAAAAAGTTTGGTTTTTGACCCCCAACTTGATCTGACCCTCAATGGAAGTGTGCAATTGGGCTGTTTGTGGCTCCACCCACATGCTGCCATTCAAAAGCAGAACACTTCCAAGGGAGGCTGGGCGGGGTTTTTCAATAAATATTTTTTTTGTGTCTTCACACTATATATGATCATGCTGATTTTACCCCAAGTGCATGTCGTTTAAACACTGGAAGCGGCTCGCACAGGGCTGAGCATCATTCATGTCTGAACCCAGCGCTGCTCACTTGAGTGGTTTGCACTCATAACTCATTTGAACTTCAAACCCGAACTTTGTTTTTTTGGTAGTGAGTTTACAAACCTGAACTACGAACATCGAACCCCAGATTTACTCATCTCTATACACCAGAACACGTACCATAACATCACCCGTGCCCTCATCAACTCAATTATTGTAAAAGTCCAATTGACAATTGACACATTGAAAAGTGCCTGTGGACAGGGAAACTACATTTGCCGGCTAGCACACTGGGTGAACCTTGCAAAGGCCTGGATAGAGTCTGATCCTGGGATAGCACACAAGCTACTGACTCCAAGGATTGTAAGCTTTAGCTCCATCAGGGTTTCTCCCAACTCGTACACCAATTGGTGCATCGCTGCCTTCTCCTCCATTTCTGAATTGTCAACTACAAGTCGGTCATTTATACCAGTCATGAGCTGTAAGCAATGCAGCATTGCCTTTGTGAAGCAGCAACAGACTATGGTGAAACTAATTACCAACAGCAAACTGCCGCAGAGTTGTTGAAACGTATAACAGACCAGATAGAATTGTGACTCTCGCCACTCAATCTACAAGCAGGCATGTTGTGTACCTGGCCACTAAATATGATACTACACTTCCAAACAGGATCCGGAGACCAATGTATCTAATATTGCAAGTCAAATATTGCAACATTTTGCAAAAACTGTGACTTATGCATTTTTCTTGCCGCACATACCAATATTGAAAAGTCACATGAAAGTGTCAAATGATGTTTCAACATAGATTTTTGTGCAAATTGAGACTTTAACACAAGATAAAAAAGGAAGCAGCATATTTTTTTTTTTTATCATTACCTTTTTTAAGTTAGGTACCCTAGTGCTCAAGTCTGCTAAGCTAATGCAGCCGCTGCATCAGCCATCCCGGCTGCACCTGTCTTATCAGCGACTGCCAATGTCCATACCCCTTGGGTCAGCTGTCGCAGCACTAGTCTTTCTGGGTGGCACCTAATTCCTGGAGCGCGCCAGTACTGAACGCACGTCCACCAGCGGCGAGGACCTTGGCCTGATACCCTTCCGGTGCTACCGGCTGCATTAACCCTTGGCCATCCACTTAGGTAATACCTTGCTCCCAACCATTTTTAATGTACTACCTTTACATGATCATGGACCCTTAATGATATTGTACACTTCCCTAGAGGTACCCATATTCCACAGCACACTTGCCATAAGGCATATTCTGTGGAAAACATCCCAGCAACCTTATACAGCTCCTGTGACAGTGCTATATTAGCAAGGCTATCATACAGCATAATTCATATTAGACGCCACCACTCAGTCCTCCCCAGCACTCCTAGGCTGAGGTACTATAGCACCTGGCAGGTGCCTCATGATACATATTACCCTGTAATGGTCTCTAAGCGACAGTGATGCACACAACAGTATAAACTGCTCTGCATTATCCGGCTCTCTTGGTTGACGTACCTATCACAATTATATGTGTTCTTGATAAGTCCAATCTGACGAAGGCTCAGGCCGAAACGTCAATTTGTAACTTGTTTGGACAAAAACATATATGCTTATATAAAAAGATTTTTCTAAAAACGGACCAATAAAGAGTGATTTTGCATTACTATCCGTTGTGACTTTCTGACTCAGTTTGGGAGGTTTAGTGTGCCGAGGTTATCCATTATTAATTCCTGGTGAAAGCCTGGTGTGAAGCTATAGTCAAAACTCCTTTATGTATCCTGTGTGCTGTGGCCGAGTAGGTATACTCCCCACTCACATCCGTAAGCATTACTTCTGATACCTTCCACCCAAAGAGACTGAATCACTTCCTGATCTATAGCTATCAGAAATCAATGGTATGTTTAGTTCCATTCTACAAGTCCTCCCTCGATAATGTAGCTGAGGTTGTGACTCATTATCAACAGCAGTTCTAATTAGGTTACCGATCTTCCCAATAAATATCTTAATATCTTGCCTTCAGTTGGAGTGTTTATTCGTAATCTCATTGTTACCTGATGTTGACATGCATTTGTTTTCAAATAATTGGATGATCATTATGGCAGGATTGTTTTTTAGCTTTCTGTAGAATATCTCAAATTGAATACTGCATTACCACCTAATATTCCTGGGCCACTGGACTACTTGCAACCTATCACTACAACAAGCAGTGGCATAGAAGGCCTTTGTTTTGTCATTACAGATAGAAGAATAGGCTGTGGAAAACAAGTGCAAATAGGGTCTTACCCCAATATATGCGGGGTGGGGAGGGGGGAGTAATAATACTCACCAATTGTAGTTGTGAAAGTCACAACTACTATAATCGCATGTACAGATCGATCCACGGCTGCAGTCACCCAAACGGCAGATAACAGAAAGAGATGGAGAGAGGTGTTCAAATGCCGTGCCAAAAGATCACTTGTTCAGAAGTTCAGATCAATGTCACTTTATTTTCATACAGGTCTATGCGTTTCAGGAGCACCTGCCCCCTTCAGTACAAACAGGGTGTGGCCCCTTTTTTTAGCTGTGCTTGTCATTTATATAGCTTTCCATGGCTGGTTTTCCATACTTAGGGCTTTCTATGCCCTTATCCAGATTGAGGTCTGATCAAACACATATTAAGGATTTATTATCTTGTTACAGCGTGATGGCTTTACACTTTTTTGATGAAAAAACAATGTTAACTAAGAACCCTATGTTATTTTTAATTTATATGCACTATTGCTTTTTAATTATTTAGAATAGGGTAAATGCTCATTTTATTTTAATGTTGCCTTTGTTTTTTTATTGACCAGGGTGGACATGCTCTTATACTTTGCATGTATGTCACCATATACTCCAGCTCATATTTTTGAATTTCCTTTAATCTTGTTGAAGCATTCGAGGT
This sequence comes from Anomaloglossus baeobatrachus, assembly GCF_048569485.1. Taxonomy (NCBI): domain Eukaryota; kingdom Metazoa; phylum Chordata; class Amphibia; order Anura; family Aromobatidae; genus Anomaloglossus; species Anomaloglossus baeobatrachus. The sequence continues at coordinate 102,393,655 of NC_134361.1, forward strand.
CCTGGAATAATAGAATAGTAATTTTAATTAAGGGCAGTTTTCTATGTTACTTACTTAAGGAAAAGCTTGCACTTTTCTGTTATACTGCATCTCTTATGCTGACTTCCTTATAATAGCTTCTCTATAACCCTTTCTCCATATGACTTAAAATTAAGGATATCTACCTTGCCCTGTTTTTCAATTCTAAACTTATTTTCCCCTTGTGTCACAGTATGAGAGTTTTTAAAGAAATTCCTGTTTGTAGAACGTTAAAGGGTACTTTACACGCTGCGATATCGGTACCGATATTGCTAGCAAGCGTACCCGCCCCCGTCGGTTGTGCGTCACGGGCAAATCGCTGCCCATGGCACACAACATCGCTTACACCCATCACACGGATTTACCTTCCCTGCGACGTCACTCTGGCCGGTGATCCGCCTCCTTTCTAAGGGGGCGGTTCGTTTTGCATCACAGTGACGTCACACGGCAGCCGTCCAATAGCAGAGGAGGGGCGGAGATGAGCGGCTGGAACATGCCGCCCACCTTCTTCCTTCTTCATTGCCGGTGGACGCAGGTTCGTTGCTCCTGCGGTGTCACACACAGCGATGTGTGATGCCACAGGAACAAGGAACAACATCGCTACTTACCAGACAACGTTTTTTGGTAAATTAATGACTTCTCATATACCAACGTTTTTTGTCTTTTTTGCGATCGTTTAGGCTGTGTGCACACGTTGCATTTATTTACAGCGGAAACGCTGCGTTTAGAACCGCAGCGTTTCAGTGGCAAATTGCATGCGTTCAGATTTCCCAGCAAAGTGTATGAGAAAGCCGAAAAATCAGTGCACACGCTGCGTTTCTAAACGCAGCGTTTTGGATGCCAAAAATCAGTGCGGAAAGAAAAGCAGCATGTCCCTTCTTTTGTGCGGTGTGGCTGCATTCTCTCCCCCATTGAATCAATGATGTGGGTCAGAACGCAGCTACACCGCAGTGAGCTGCTTTTTTGTTGCGGTCCGCGGGCTTTGTCGGCATGCCAGCACGCAGGCATTTACCTGGAAGTTTCTACGCAGCGTTTTGGATGCCAAAAATCAGTGCGGAAAGAAAAGCAGCATGTCACTTCTTTTGTGCGGTGTGGCTGCATTCTCTCCCCCATTGAATCAATGATGTGGGTCAGAACGCAGCTACACCGCAGTGAGCTGCTTTTTTGTTGCGGTCCGCGGACTTTGTCGGCGGCCAGAACGCAGGCATTTACCTGGAAGTGAGGTCAAGAGGTTTCCTGTTGACCTCACTTCCTGGCAAAGTCCTGGAAAGCCTCCGGTGTCACCAAAGTGCCCGCCCCAACCCCCGACCCCCCTCCCGAAAATCCAAAATGGCCGCGCGCACAGTAGCGCACCGGCCGCCCTGCTCCTATGAAAAATGCCCCCCAGGCCCTGCCAGGTCACCGCCTATTCCCCCTTACCTGTCCGGTCGCAGCGCTGCTCCCCCGCGGCCCCCTCCTCCTTCACAGCAGACGCCGTCCGGTCACATGAGCAGAGCAGCTGACAGCCAGCACTGTGTTCAGAGAGCTGTGCTGGCTGCTCGCACTCTGCAGCTGTGACCGGGCGAGAGTGGGTGCAGATTTTTGGCACCCACTCTCCTCAAATGGAGGGTCTGCCCTCCTAGAAAATGGGGGATACGTTCCCTGAACGTGCCCCCATATTCTAGAAGGTCCAGAGCCGACGTGGGACGTCCAAATGGATTTCTGCGGACCCATTTTTTTCAAATTTTTTGATTAAATTGGAGACCAGGGGAATGATTTGGGGAGTGTTTTTTCTAATAAAAATTTTTTTGTCATTTTTTTTGCTTTTGTTTACTGTCAATTAGTTATGTCTGGTATCTGATAGACGCTGTGACATCACTAATTGCTGGGCTTGATGCCAGGTGACATTACACATCTGGTATCAACCCCATTTATTACCCCGTTTGCCAACGCACCAGGGCACGGGATGAGTTGGGGTGAAGCGCCAGGATTGGCGCATCGAATGGATGCGCCACTTCTGGGGCGGCTGTGGCCTGCTATTTTTAGGCTGGGAAGAGTCCAATAACCATGGCTCTTCCCACCCTGAGAATACCAGACCCCAGCTGTAAGCTTCACCTTGGCTGGTGATCTAATTTGGGGGGACCCCACGTTATTTTTTTTTTTTAATTCTTTATTTATAAATTAAAAAAAAAAGCCTGGGGAGCCCTCCAAATTGATCACCAGACAAGATGAAGCTGCCAGCTGTGGTTTGCAGGCTACAGCTGTCTGCTTTACCCTGACTGGCTATCAAAAATAGGGGGGGCCCCACGCCATTTTTTTCATTTTTTTTTTTAATAAATACTAAGCTAGGCACCCTTTAGTGCCACATGAAAGGTACTAAAGGTGCCAGCTTAGAATATGCAGGCGGGGGTGGGACGTTATATATATTTGACATCCATTCATCCATTGACGCTTTTTTGGCTGTGTGCCCACAATCAGGTTTTGCAGCGTTTTGGGTGCTGAGTGTTTTCCCTGCGTCCATAACGCTGCGTTGTGCAGTAGAAGAACAGTGGAAGGATTTTTGGAGATCCCATGCCCACTGTTTCTTTTCTCCACAGCATAAACCGACCTGTGGCGCAGCTTCCCGAGCCTCAGCATGTCAATTTATGCTGCGGAGACAAGAGTGCTCTCTGCAGGTAGCATAGAGCTAAAGTCCACAGCAGCCTGAACCCAAATCGTGGGCATGGCCAGCTGCGTTCTCCCATGGACAACACTCACATCTCTGCAGGAAGGCTGACACTGTGTTCTAGACGCCGTGTCGCTGGATCACGGCCACATAGCCCAACAGTGAGAATATTGTTGCTACAGCAACATTTTGGGTGAAGTAGCTGTGGATTCAAAATGCTTAATATACTCCTGAAAAAAATCCTTGAGGGGTGCAGATTCCAAAATGGGGTCACTTGTGGGGGTTTTCTGACGTATAGGTACCCAAGGGGCCCTGCTAATGTGACATGGTGGGCGAAGTTTATTTCAACTTTTCCAAAATTCAAATGGTGCTCCTTCCATTCCAAGCCCTCAAATTTATCCAAACAGAATGTGGAGAAGGAAATGACATCACAGGTTTTTTTTTCCAAAGGTCTGTGTTCAACCAATTTTATTTACACTGACAAGTCTTAAAAAATGCACCTAAAAAAACGCATGGAAAACGCATGAAAAACGCATGCGTTTTCGATGCGTTTTTCTCAAAAAGAATTGTTTACAATTCTCCCCTCTGCCAGAGGGTCCGGTTTTTTCCGCGCTGAAAAAAAAGCAACGTGTGCACATAGCCTTAATGTCGCTCCAGCCTGTCACACGCTGCGATGTCGCTAACGACGCCGGATGTGCGTCACAAACACCATGACCCAGACGATATATCGTTAACGATGTCGCAGCGTGTAAATGGCCCTTTACAATGCACATAGCAAGATATCTGATTAATTAAGATTAGATTCATTGTAAACTTGCTTAACATTACTCTTTATACATATGTTTTTACCTAACTGCATTGCCTTTAAAATATATTCTTGCCCTGTGAACATTTCCACATTTTTTCACATTACACCGACAAACTTTAATGTATTTTATTGGGATTTTATGGTATATGCCAACACTAAGTAGCAAGTATTTGTGTTGTGTCAAGGAAATGATACATGGCTTTTTAAATATTTTAAATTATTTATAATTGTATTCAGCCCCAATAAGTCAATATTTTGTAGGATCACCTTTTGTTGTAATTATGGAGGCAATTCTTTTGGAATGAATCTCCACCGGCTTTGCCCATCTGCAAGCTAAAAAAAATTGCCTATTCATCTTTGTAAAATATCTGTATCTCAATGAAATTGGATGGAGGTATCTGTGAAGAGCAATTTTAAAGTCTTGTCACAGACTCTTAATGAGATTAAGGTCTGTACTGTGACAGGACCATTCACGCACATGAATATGCTTTCATCTAAACCATCCATTGTAGCTCAGACACTATGTTTAGGGTTATTACCCTGCTGGAGGGTGAACCTATGCCCCAGTCTCAAGTATTTTGCAGCCTCTAACTGGATTTCTTCCAGGATTGCCCTGTATTTAGCTCTATCCATTTTCCCATCAAGTTTAATTAATTTCCTTGTCTCTGCTGAAGAAAAACTTCCCCACAGCATGATGCTGCCACCACCATGTGTGACAGTGGGGATTGTGCTTTCAGGGTGATGTGTAGTTTTTATTTTTCACCACATATAACCACAGAATTTTTTCACATAACCACAAAAATTTTTTCACTACATAACCTTAAATGTGAAAAAATTCTTGGGGCATGAATAATTTTTAATGGTACTGTATATTCTCTATTTCTTACAATGATTATGTTACTCTATGGTTTATAGCTTTGCAAGTTTATGGATCCTTTGTTAACTGCTTTCTAAAAATTGTATTTTTTTTAATATTCTTAATGCGTGTGCAAGTCTTGTCTGAAATATGGGGAAATTTAATTTAGCGAGTGCAGAAAGATAACAACTATAAATGAGTTTCCAGGTATTGTTAATCTAATGAGAATGATAAACTAATTGTAATTTACTACAGTTTAAATACCGCATGAATAAATAAATTAAATTTTGAATTCTACAACTATATTGGATAACTAGAAATTTTGTTACAAATATGGAAAAATTGAAATATTAACAAAGTGTATTTGTGAATATGAATGTTTTCCTTTTCCCTCTAGCCTTATTTACATACACATTAATTTTATCTATTTGCTTATTTTTACCAGACAATTGTAATTATGAGCGTAATACACAAAACAATGCAAAACATGTTACACTCGAATATTTAGCTTTGCTGGATATAGTTGAACAAATAGAACAGTTTTTTCATCATCATTCGAGAGTGGTTGTATTATGTTTTAGAGTAGAGACCAAAGAATTGGGAAAAAAAAATAGCCACCTGTTAACTTGGATTTTCCCATGAAATTCAATTCCAAGAAAAGCTATTCTTCACTGATTTATTGTCTCCTGTTATACTTTGGGGTCTCTCTAGACCTCAGCAGATAATAAATGTAAGATGTAAAAAATGAAAAGAAAAAAAAAAAAATTACTTATACTCATTTCACCAATCACTCATGGGCCAAATCTTGCTTGTTATTCCTTATGCCTCTAAACAATGGTATTTTTTGCATATTTTTTAAAAAAAATTAAGTGTAAAATCTTTTACTGCAGTGTGTTGTTAAATGTGCTGTTGATTTCCACTGGTTACCATCCATTTTCCCTTAGTCAAATAGGCTGAATACACTTAAGGCTGCTTTACACGCAGCGATATCACTAGCGATATGACTGGTGAAAGCACCCGCCCCCGTCGGTTGTGCGTCACGGGCAAATTGCTGCCCATGGCGGACAACATCGCTATGACCCGTCACGCATACTTACTGCCAAGCGACGTCGCTGTGGCCGGCAAACTACATCCTTTCTAAGGGGGCGGTTCATGCGGCGTCACAGAGATGTCACACGGCAGCCATCAATAGAAGAGTAGGGTAGTAGAGCAGCCGAAAGAAAGTGACGCCCACCTCCTTGCCGGAGGACGCAGGTACAGTGTTGTTTCACATTCCTGCGGTGTCACACATAGCGATGTGTGCTGCCTCAGGAACGACGAACAACCTGTGTCCAGCACCAGCAATGATATTTGGGACTAGAATGACGTGTCAACGATCAATGATTAGGGGAGTAATTTTGATCGTTAGCGGTCGTTCGTACATTTCACATGCAACAACGTCGCTAACGAGGCCAGATGTGCGTCACGAATTCCGTTACCCCAACGACATCTCGTTAGCGATGTCATTGCTTGTAAAGCCCCCTTTAGACGTTAACTTAGACGTAACAAAATATTATGCACAATATATATGATTATGAGGGTGTCACATTTGGGGAGGACTCAGTAGCTGAGCTCTACACAGTCACAAGAGATACCGGTTATTTTAAATTGCTGGCATCTGTCATTATCAGCTGGGGCTGAAGATGAGCTGTGATTTTTTTGGGCACTACTACTTAAAAATATGCAATAAAAACATATAAATTGTTGCACGTAGCCAAAAATTGTATTGATAAAACAATCAGCTTTTCTTGCAAAATACAAGCCCTCACCCAGTTCAATTGATGGAAAATAAAAAATGTTATGAATTTCGGCAAATGGTAACAAAAAGGCGCCAATTTTTTTTAACAAATATATTAATTTTTTTCTTGACATAATTTAAAAACAAATTCTTTGAAGCTATAGTTTTACTGACCTGGAGAATCATGATTCAGACTAACTTCTACCACAGAATTTATGCTCTAAAAACAAACACAAAAATTTAACACGGAATTGCATTTTTTTCTCAATTTCACCAAACGTTAAATTTGATTCCCTTTTTCATTCTGTACATTAAATGGTAAAAGGAATGGTGTTACTCAAAACTACCATTCCGCAAAAATCAAACTATCATTCAGCTATGTGGATGGAAAAGTGAAAATGTTTTAGCTGTTGAAGGAAGGGGAATAAAATATAAGCACAAAAATGAATATTGACTGTGGAAGGACGTTATACATAAGAATATGTTTACATTAACCCTGCTGTTCTGTTAGGGTCCATATGACCCAAAATGACATTTGACACCCTGCAGATTATTTATTATGCGAATCTGAAACTTTTGTTCAATTGACTTTTCCTCATTTGAGGGGTTCTTACTATGGGTGTTGGTTTTTTTTTGTTTACTTTTTGATACACGCTGATTGCTACACTTGTACTGTTCGGGTCAATATGACCCAATAACATTTTATACTGTTCAACAGGTCACTAATTATTTCTGCCTGCAAAATGTATTTGTTTTCCTGTGTACTTCATCTCATTATTCAAAAGGCTGGAGGTTTCACTGTTCTTATCAGTAAGCAAGTACTCATCCAGTCATTTCACTTTCAAATCTGTCAGAGAGGACACCAGTCGCTTCAATTTCAATTCTCTGAGAGAAGACACAAGTAGTTTCACTTTCAATCCTCTGAGAGAGGACACCAGTCGTTTCACTTTCAATCCTATGAGAGAGGACACTGGATTCTGTGAGAGAGGACACTGAGCTGTGAATACACATCTTTACAGGTATGTAGCATATAAAATATGCTTTTCTTCTCAAATTATTCAATTTTGTTGTTTAAATTGCATATTGTAAAGCCATTTTTTGATTACTGGGTAATGATGTAAGCTAATGTGTACCCATCTAAAGGTACCCTTAAGCTTGCGTAGACTGAATGTTTGTCTAGGAGGGGGTGTATTCTCACTGCTGTGATATATTGATTGCATGGATGAGCATTGAGTATAGATTTGAACAGGGTCTGTTTTAAGGCCCCATCACACGCACACAGAGGCACCCTGCAATTGTAATGTTCCAACATCACAAACACGAGGCTCCAGCATTGCAAACACAGCAGTCACACTGCATGTTCTTCATCGCTGGGAAAGCATGATCCGTGAAGCCCCAGCGACAACAGTTCTGCTATGACATCATATACTCTATGTATATGGTGTCGTATCTCCGCTGTCGGATGTGGCTATTGCCGCAGTAACAGCAGGATACATACGATGAAAGAAAAGTCTAGCTTTACTTTTCTGTCATACGAGGCGCAGCAGAGGGGTCCGATTGTAGCAGCATGTCCTGCAGAGCGAGCTTGTAGTTATGAACCGGCAACGTCACAGATTATACCCTCATAACGACAACTCTCGTGCTGTGTGATAGGGCCCTTACAGTAGTATATAAGCTCTTTTTGTAGTGAAACTGATTATAGATTTTTTTCCATTTTATTATTTATTTTTATAGTTTTTTATTTCATAGTGTTGACTCTACCCCATATAAGGGCGGCTTCTCACATGCGAGTTTCTCGCAGTAGTGCAATGCGAGAAATATTCGCATTGCACTCAGACACATGTTATTCAATGATTCAGCTCTCATCTGCGATTTTTTTTCTCAGTCCAAATCGGACTGAGAAAAAAATTGCAGCAAGCTGCTTTTTGGCGAGTTTCTCGCAGAGTCTCTCCAATGCAACTCTATGGGATCGTGAAAAAAATGCATGTCACACAGACCGGCACTCACACCATCCTAGTGACATTCGTTTTTCTAAATACATTAATCGCATGTTTCTCAAAACACTGGAAATGAGTGAGGTCTCACAATGTCAGTCAATTATAGAGATAATGATGAATTTTGAGAATGATGCGATTAATGTCGGTCGGTCTCTCCCTCTCTAGTCTCTATTCTCTCTCTGTCGGTCGGTCTGTCGGTCTCAGTCTCTCTCTCTGTCGGTCTCTCTCTCTCTCTCTGTCCATGTCGGTCTATTCCTTTCCCCCCTTTCTCATACTCACCAATTCCCGATCACCGGCGCGGCGCTGCACGGCGGTCACACTGCTCCGGCGGCTTCTCCTCTTTTGAAAAAGCCGGCCTCTTATTAGTCAATCTCGTATTCCCTGATTTCCCTGCCCACCAGTGCCTATGATTGGTTGCAGTCAGACACGCCCCCATGATGAGTGAAAGCTGTTTCATTGCAACCAATCACAGCTGCCGGTGGGCGGGTCTATATCATGAAGTTAAAAAAATAAATAAATAATTTAAAAAAAATGGCGTGTGGTCCCCCCAATTTTAATACCAGCCGGGGTAAAGCCACATGGCTGCAGGCTGGTATTCTCAGGATGGGAAGCCCCACGTTATGGGGAGCCCCCCACCCTAACAATATCAGCCAGCAGCCATCCGGAATAGCCGCATCCATGAGATGCGACAGTCCTGGGACTGTACCCGGCCATCCCGAATTGCCCTGGTGCATTGGCAATTGAGGTAATAAGGAGTTAATGGCAGCAGCCCATAGCTGCCACTAAGTCCTAGATTAATCATGGCAGGCGTCTCCACGAGATACCTTCCATGATTAACCTGTAAGATAAAGTAAATGAAGACATACACCCAAAAATCCTTTATTTGAAATAAATAACAAAAAAACAACCTCTTTCACCACTTTATTCAACTCCCTAAATACCCTTCCATGTCCGACGTAATCCACAGAGGTCCCTCGACGCTGTCAGCTCTGCTACATCAGAAGCTGACAGAGAGCTCTCTATGAGCTCCGCGCAGCAACTGAAGTGAGTCGCGCTATCAGCGATGATGTCACTCAGGTTACCCGCGGCCACAGATCTCAGTGGGAGGTCTTCTGCTGTGGCCGCGGGTAACCTCAGTGACGGCACCGCTGATAGCGCGGCTCACTGCGGTCACTCAGGGGATTTGCGTTCACCGATGAGATCTTCACCGGTGACCGAAAATCAGGGGCCATGTCACACACAGAGCCACAGGATGACAATGAAGTCGGGTGACGTTCATCCGACTTCATTCTGATTGTGCGGCTATGTCTGTGTCTGCTGTCAGTGGCTATTTAACTCTGCTACATCGCTCTGGCTGTGTCTACTGTCAGGGGCCATGTAGCAGAGCTCAATGGCAGATGACAGCTGCTGAGAAAAAAAAGAGTCACACTAGCATTACACACGCATTACACACGCTAGCCAAATCATTAAATTATTCAAAAATAGCATTGCACTTGCGTTGCAATCGGTCCTAACGTGAACTAAAATCAGCCGAGTAATTTTCAGCCAAGTCGGACCGATTTTACTTGCATAGATGTGTTTCCAGTTGTGACTGTACATAATTTCCAAATTTGGATAAAAATGTTTTGAAAACGTCTATTGACTGACGCTGACTTGGAAGATCTTGGTCAACACCTCTGATTCAGAAGAAAGACAGAAATTTTTTTTTTTTTTATTATTTATGATTTGTTGTTTTATAAAATAAGTTATTATCAAGTTAGATTTAGTTTATGTTCATGTTATAGTAATAGAAATCCAAAGCATGTTTGTTATTTATGTGAAGAATGCCATAAAGCGAACATAAGATATAAGATATAAATAAAAATTAAATTTTAATTTCATTTTTTTCATTTGTTTATGATCAACCATGTTCATATACAGTTTAATAATGAAACAGGTATTCAAATAATGTCTATTATTAAGAGTGTTTTTTCGCTTGAAACGCGTAAGATGTTTTTATTTTCACCTGTTTTTTGACGTGCACCAATAAAGAATCATTTTATCGAAGAAGATTTCGATATTCATATGAAAAAAAATTCTTTGGATTGTGCTGGACCTTCCATCATCAATTTTTCACATTCAAATAAAACACAGAAGCTATAAATGAAGACTTTAATAGGTTGGGTCATATTGACCCAAAACAGTACAATTGTATAGTAAATGCAAACAGAACAGCAGGGTTAAAGAGCTTAAAAGGAAATTACTACTGAACTAGGAGATCTCAGAGTGTTAAGCCCGCTTTAAACGCTTCAATATATCTCACAATCCGTCGTTGGGGTCAAGTTGTAAGAGACGCACATCCGGCATCGTTTGTGAGGTATCTGCGTGTGACATCTACGTGCGATCAGGATTGAACGCAAAACCGTTGATCGCAAACACATCGTATCTTTGTCTAGAATTGAACGTTTTGTTGCACGAACCTAGTGAATTGTAACGTGTGACATCCCTTATATGATTTTGATGTCTGAGGCTATGTGCGCAGGTGTGCGCTCTGCACCGCAGCTTAAAAAAGGTCCGCTTCAGAGCGCAGCTGAAAATCTGCGTTCTGAAGCGCCTCACAACGTCTGTCATTCACTAATCTCTGTCAGTCGGTCACTATCTCTGTCCCTCTCTCTGTCCATGTCAGTCTATCCCTCTTACCCCCTCTCTCATACTCACCGATCCCTGATCCCCGACGCGGCACTGCACAGCATTCACACTGCTCCGGCGGCTTTCACTATTTTGAAAAAGCCGGACGCTCATTAAACAATCTCGTATTCCCTGCTTTCCCCACCCACTGGCGCCTATGATTGGTTGCAGTTAGGCACGCCCCCACACTGAGTGACAGGTGTCTCACTGCACCCAATCACAGCAGCCGGTGGGCGTGTCTATACTGTGCAGTGAAAAAAATAATTAAATAATTAAAAAAAACGGCGTGCGGTCCCCCCCAATTTTAAAACCAGCCAGATAAAGCCATACGGCTGAAGGCTGGTATTCTGAGGATGGGGAGCTCCACGTTATGGGGAGCCCCCCAGCCTAACAATATCAGTCAGCAGACGCCCAGAATTACCGCATACATTAGATGCGACAGTTCTGGGACTGTACCCGGCTCTTCCCGATTTGCCCTGGTGCATTGGCAAATCGGGGTAATAAGGAGTTATTGGCAGCCCATTGTGACTCTTCAGATTTTGTGTTATACCATGCCTGATGAAGAGACCTGAGTAGTCTCGAAAGCTTGCAATTATTACCATCTTTTCAGTTAGCCATTAAAAGGTATCAACCACTGAGGACTCTCTGTTCTTTTAAACAATTTTTTTATCTCTACTGGCTAACACGGTACAAAGATATATTTTACTTGTAGTAAATAAACACACACACACCCGAAAAAATCCTTTATTAGAAATAAAAAACACAAACATATACCCTGGTTCACCACTTTAATAAGCCCGAAAAAGCCCTCCATGTCCGGCGTAATTCAGGATGGTCCAGCATCGCTTCCAGCTCTGCTGCATGGAGGTGACAGGAGCTGCAGAAGACACAGCCGCTCCTGTCAGCTCCACGCAGCTAATGAAGGGAATAGCGCGATCATCTGAGCTGTCACTGAGGTTACCCGCTGTCACTGGATACAGTGGTGGCCGCGGGTAACCTCAGTGGCAGCTCAGATGATCGCGCTATTCCCTTCATTAGCTGCGAGGAGCTGACAGGAGCAACTGTGTTTTCTGCAGCTCCGGTCACCTCCATGCAGCAGAGCTGCAAGCGACGCTGGAGCATCCTGAATTACGCCGGACATGGAGGGCTTTTTCGGGCTTATTAAAGTGGTGAACCAGGGTATATGTTTGTGTTTTTTATTTCTAATAAAGGATTTCTTTGGGTGTGTGTGTGTTTATTTACTGTCACTTACAGATTAATCATGGAAGGTATCTCGGGGAGACGCCTGACATGATTAATCTAGGACTTATTGGCAGCTATGGGCTGCCAATAACTCCTTATTACCCCGATTTGCCAACGCACCAGGGCAAATCGGGAAGAGCCGGGTACAGTCCCAGAACTGTCGTATCTAATGTATGCGGCAATTCTGGGCGGCTGCTGACTGATATTGTTAGGCTGGGGGGCTCCCCATAACGTGGAGCTCCCCATCCTGGGAATACCAGCCTTCAGCTGTATGGCTTTATCTGGCTGGTTTTAAAATTGGGGGGGACCGCATACCGTTTTTTTTAATTATTTAATTATTTATTTCACTGCACAGTATAGACATGCCCACCGGCTGCTGTGATTGGGTGCAGTGAGACACCTGTCACTCAGCGTGGGGGCGTGTCTCACTGCAACCAATCATAGGCACCGGTGGGCGGGGAAAGCAGGGAATACGAGATTGTTTAATGAGTGGCCGGCTTTTTCAAAATAGTGAAAGCCACTGGAGCAGTGTGAATGCCGTGCAGCGCCGCGCCGGGGATTGGTGAGTATGAGAGAGGGCTGCTCATTTCAGTCACTCAGGGGATTAGTGGTCACCGGTGAGCCCTTCACAGGTGACCGCTAATCAGGACGCGACACAGACAGAGCCGCAGCATGACAATGAAGTCAGGTGAAGTTCACCCGAGTTCATTCTGATCGTGCGGCTCTTTCTGTGTCTGCTGTCATCTGCCATTCAGCTCTGCTACATGGTTGTCTGTGTCTGCTGTCAGCGGCCATGTAGCAGAGCTGAATGGCAGATGACATAGTAAAAAACGCATCCCTACACATTACACACGCTTGGCAAGTCAATAAATAAAAAAAAAAAAAAGGGTGCCCAATGCATACGTCACAGAACACATGATCTAAAGGATCACACACAAAAATGATCAATTTAACATAGACTACTAACGCTCGTGTGACAGCAAATGAACGACCTACGTGCAATCTCATAAGATCCCGTATGCAACCTGGGCGTGTCACATCGCAAATGCGATTGTACAACTAATTGCAACATGTAAAGCAGGCTTTATACATGTTACAGTCTTGTGGTACATTTAATTTTTGGGAAAAATTTAGCAAATTTGAAATTCAAAAGATTTGCTCATCTCTAGTGAGTATTGTTTGAAATGTTTTTATTTGTGAAATATAATTACTGTATTTTCTTAGTTTTTAAAAACTGTAAAAACCCTCAACTAATCATCATAACTAATTATGTTATTCTATATTAAGACACGCATAGAGTATTAAGAACTTGCAGCACAGAAATCTAGCATGCTAGGAAAGCCCTTGCCATTCTGAAAAAAGATTACCAATGTCTATTAGTCGTTAAATGAGCTATTACGTTTCATGACTTAGTTACCAGAGATTAAAAGATGATCATGTAGAGGTGTATCACGATAAAAAGCAAATTATTCTAATTATTGATGAAGGAATATATTTGGCTCTATTTATTACTTGCACAACAAATATTAACCTTTTACCAACATTAGACGTACTGGGTACATCCTAGCTCATGTCGGTGTAATCACTGCCAGCTGCTGCAGTGAGCCAGTGGTGAGTCCCGCACATGTCTGAAGATTTATACAGCAGACATATGCGGCTATCAGGCGTGGGTGGATCTATTATGTACTGTTAACCTTTTTAGAGAGCACTGTCAAAATGTGACTTTGCAATGTAAATGGCCTCAGCGGGTAATGTGCACTTACCCGATGCCTCCAAGGCCCCGTGACATGATCACGGGAAGCTGATGGTTGCCATTGTAGCACAGGGTCATGTGGTGACTCCTGTTGCTATCATGACTCACTTCCTGTTACAGCCGGCAGAGCGCTGTCTATAATAGGAGAGCAGCATTTCAGCTGATCTGAGCTGTGCAGAAATGATCAGGAGAAAGGAACAAACGATGAGACTGTTGATCCTTATAGTCCCCTAGGAGGACTGGAAAAATAAATAAAAAAGTTTTAAAAAATGAAAAAAAAAAGTATTTTTGTTTGTCGCAAATTTCGCGCAAAATGCAGTAACAGGCGATAAAAACGTAGCATCTGTGCAAAAATGGTACCTTTAAAAATGACAGCTCAAAATGCAAAAAATAAGCCATCACTGAGACCCATGTCAAAAAAATGAGAACACTACAAGTCGCGAAAAATGGCGAAAAAATTGTGCCACTATTTTTGGACAAACCAGAATTTTTTTTAACCTTTTAGATAAAAGTAAATCTATACATGTTTGGTGACTAAAAACTCATACCAACCTGAGGCATCACACCAACACATCAATTTTACCATATAGTGAACATGGTGAATAAAATACCCCAAAAACAATCGTGCAATTGCTATTTTTTGCAATTTTTCTGCACTTGGAATTTTTTGTCATTTTCCAGTACACTATATGCTAAAACTCATAATTGCATTCAAAAGTACAACTCATTTAGCAAAAATAAGCCCTCATATGGCAACAGGGACAGAAAAATAAAAAGATATGGCTCTCGGAAGAAGGGAAGCAAAAGCCAAAAATGAAAAAAAAAAAATTGAAACTCGTCCGGGGTGAAAGGGTTAAGGTATTTGGAATATTCTTTACTTGTCAGGTTTTTTGGTATTCACCTCGTGAGTTTTGACTCCTCTTCCCACATGTTTGGCACCTATTTTTAAGCCACTAAACAAGTGTGGATTGCCTTCCAATCACAGTACTGCTGTAGTCATATTTGCTTCTGGCATTAATTTGATTGGCTAGCACAGTAAAAAAAAATGTGCGGTCCCCCACCTATGATTTCACATAAAGGAGACAGATGGGGACTGGTATTCTCAAGCTGGGAAGTTTCATGATAAATAGGCTCTTCCCAGCCTAAAAATAGCAGCCTGTAGCCACCCCACAATTAGTGCACCCATTGGATGCCCTCAGTGTCTCCCAGGAGCTGCAGTGATCGTTCACATTTTCCATCACTGCAGCTTCTCAATGTAGCAGAGCCTAAATCATCGTAGGACATTGTGTGTATTATGTTGTACCTGTGGGGGTGTTTTGGGATTAATAAATTGGTGAAAGATGATTTTTTTACCTTTTAAAAATAAGGATCTTTGTGTGCTTGTTTTTTTTTTCTTTGTACTTACAGGGTTGGTAAAGGAGGGGTCTCATAGACACCTCTCAATTATCAACCCAGGGCTTTATGGCAGCTGTGATTTTTGACAAATCATAGCTGAGATTTACTCCATATATTACAAATCACAGCTGACATTTACCCCATATATTACCCTAATTGCCACGGCACTAGGGTAATCAGGATCAACAGGGTAAATCGCCACAATTCGCACATCTAATAAATGTTCCAACTGGGGGGTGGCTGTGGGCTGCTTTTTTAGGCTGAGGAGAGCCCAATAACTATGGACCTTCCCAGCATGAGCGTACCAGTTCCCAACTGTCTGCTTTATCTGCACTAGTTATCAAAAATTGGAAGCAGCCCATGTAGTTTTTTTATTATTTATTCAATAATTTAAAAAAATATGTTGAGAGAAGTCTTTTTTTTATAACAAGCCAAGATAAAGCACACAGCTGGGGTCTGAAACCCCAAGCTGTCTACTTTACCTGCACTTATTATCAGAAATAAGCAGGGGCTGCACGTCAAAGTGGCATAATGCAACATTGTTCCAAGAAGCAACTTATGTTTCAGAGATGCATCCAGGCATCTTCCCCATGCTGTTTCTATTTAATTTCAGCACTTTTCCATTTCAGAAGTTTTACAGCTCCACCAGACATGATGGAAGGTCTGCTGGAAAATGATTTGATTTTCCCATTGACGAGTAAAAGCGCTTGTTACAGCGTAAAACGGCTGTCGTCTGCCTGCTGTACCCACACTCACCTCTCTCCCCCACCTCATGATTTCTGTGTATAAAGAATAAACACTGCATTTACCCCATGGTGAGCTGCCGCTTTTCTTCTTCTATCAGGATTTGTTTGAACTTTGACAACGCTGTGAGCTAAGCACCACCTGGGGCGACACTGAAGTCCTTTCAACAGCTGATTGCTGAAGTCTGTAAGTACGGCTCCACTGCACAGCATTGTGCTGCAGTGCCCGACTCGTTACACATTTGTTACTTTATGTTTGTTATTTGTGACAAGTACATGAATAGTAAGAAATATTTGAGATGGATAACCAGAATCCGAAAATTTCAATTTTTTCCCATCAGTAATCCTAATATTACTCTTGCATTAGGGCACTTTTCTATGTATGACTACCCTCACACAATCTTATGGTCTATATACAAATAATTTCCTTTTTAATAGATGAAAAAAAAATGATAGAGTGCAAAATATTTAGTCTCTTCTATAACAAGACTAAATATAAAGTTATTCTATAGTTCTAAACATTTTCTGGTTATAAAGTAGACCGGTAGATGATGATATGAACTTTTTTATGTTTCCTAATTAATCATGTGTAGTGATGGGCAAACCTGGACTGTGAAAGTATGAATCCGCGAGGGTTAAAAAGAACGTGAGCACCGACCCTGGGCTCGGAGTTCTCAGGTAACTCCGGGTAATGATTAGAGTTGAGCGCGGTTCGTGGTTCGTGGTTCTCCAGTTCGCGGCTCGAGTGATTTTGGGGCATGTTCTAGATCGAACTAGAACTCGAGCTTTTTGCAAAAGCTCGATAGTTCTAGAAACGTTCGAGAACGGTTCTAGCAGCCAAAAAACAGCTAAATCCTAGCTTGGTTTCTGCTGTAATAGTGTAAGTCACTCTGTGAATCAAACTATTATCACATTTCAGTGTATAGTGTGCGTGAACAGCGCCTTCAGATCACTGCTGTTTCTATAATGGCGATCGCCATTTTTTTTTTTTTTTTCTTGTCTTCCTTCCCTAAGCGCGCGCGTCTTGTGGGGCGGGCCAGCATGTCAGCCAATCACAGACACACACACACCTAAGTGGACTTTGAGCCAGAGAAGCAACGGCATGTGTGATAGGATCTGCATGTCACATGTCCCTGCATTATAAAACCGGACATTTTCTTCACGAACGCCATTATCTGCCTTCTGCGTCTTTGGTGTCAGACATCAGTGTCGCAGCTCCGTCCTCCTGAGTCCTATAGCCGATACAGCTGTATGCGCTGCATACACAGCGTTAGACAGCTTAGGGAGAGCACATTCTAGCAGTCCTTTTAAGGGCTCAAAGCGGCAGGGTCAGAGAGCCATAAGTGACAGGTCCTGCAAACAGCAACAGCGTCTGTGTAGCCCAGGTCAGGGATTTCCTCCCTGCATTTCACCATTAGGAGGGAATAGAAAGGCAGGCTTCCATTCCTCTACCCAGAGCACCACAATCCTGCCACTGTACCCTCTTGTCCTCTGCACACTCCAACTCATTCTAAGTAAGCCATTATACTAGCAAACATTCAGTGTACCTAGTGGCATCCTATACGTGGCTATTGGACTTTGCTATAGTCCCACTAGTGCCAAGACATTTGCAGAGCGCATCTGCCTGCGTTGCACACTCCAACGAATTATAACTAAGCCATTATACTAGCACACACTCAGTGTACCTAGTGGCATCCTATACGTGGCTATTGGACTTTGCTATAGTCCCACTAGTGCAAAGACATTTGCAGAGCACGTCTGCCTGCATTGCACACTACAACTTTTTTAAACTAAGCAATTTTACTAGCAAACACTCAGTGTACCTAGTGGCATCCTATACGTGGCTATTGGACTTTGCTATAGTCCCACTAGTGCCAAGACATTTGCAGAGCGCATCTGCCTGCGTTGCACACTCCAACTAATTATAACTAAGCCATTATACTTGCACACACTAAGTGTTTTTTAGTGGCATCCTATACGTGGCTATTGGACTTTGCTATAGTCCTACTAGTGCCAAGACATTTGCAGAGCGCATCTGCCTGCGTTGCACACTCCAACTAATTATAACTAAGCCATTATACTAGCACACACTCAGTGAACCTAGTGGCATCCTATACGTGGCTATTGGACTTTGCTATAGTCCCACTAGTGCCAAGACATTTGCAGCACGTCTGCCTGCGTTGCACACTCCAACTAATTATAACTAAGCCATTATACTAGCACACACTCAGTGTACCTAGTGGCATCCTATACGTGGCTATTGGACTTTGCTATAGTCCCACTAGTGCCAAGACATTTGCAGCACGTCTGCCTGCGTTGCACACTCCAACTAATTATAACTAAGCCATTATACTAGCACACACTCAGTGAACCTAGTGGCATCCTATACGTGGATATTGGACTTTGCTATAGTCCCACTAGTGCCAAGACATTTGCAGCACGTCTGCCTGCGTTGCACACTCCAACTAATTATAACTAAGCCATTATACTAGCACACACTCAGTGAACCTAGTGGCATCCTATACGTGGATATTGGACTTTGCTATAGTCCCACTAGTGCCAAGACATTTGCAGCACGTCTGCCTGCGTTGCACACTCCAACTAATTATAACTAAGCCATTATACTAGCACACACTCAGTGTACCTAGTGGCATCCTATACGTGGCTATTGGACTTTGCTATAGTCCCACTAGTGCCAAGACATTTGCAGCACGTCTGCCTGCGTTGCACACTCCAACTAATTATAACTAAGCCGTTATACTAGCACACACTCAGTGTACCTAGTGGCATCCTATACGTGGCTATTGGACTTTGCTATAGTCCCACTAGTGCCAAGACATTTGCAGCACGTCTGCCTGCGTTGCACACTCCAACTAATTATAACTAAGCCATTATACTAGCACACACTCAGTGTACCTAGTGGCATCCTATACGTGGCTATTGGACTTTGCTATAGTCCTACTAGTGCCAAGACATTTGCAGAGCGCATCTGCCTGCGTTGCACACTCCAACTAATTATAACTAAGCCATTATACTAGCACACACTCAGTGTACCTAGTGGCATCCTATACGTGGCTATTGGACTTTGCTATAGTCCCACTAGTGCCAAGACATTTGCAGCACGTCTGCCTGCGTTGCACACTCCAACTAATTATAACTAAGCCATTATACTAGCACACACTCAGTGTACCTAGTGGCATCCTATACGTGGCTATTGGACTTTGCTATAGTCCCACTAGTGCCAAGACATTTGCAGCACGTCTGCCTGCGTTGCACACTCCAACTAATTATAACTAAGCCATTATACTAGCACACACTCAGTGTACCTAGTGGCATCCTATACGTGGCTATTGGACTTTGCTATAGTCCCACTAGTGCCAAGACATTTGCAGCACGTCTGCCTGCGTTGCACACTCCAACGAATTATAACTAAGTTACATTGTCAGGGATATTTATTCTTTATTATTCTGCTGTTAATAAAGCTAGACCACCACTGCAATCTTCACCACCTCTCAATTTTTACTACCACATTTTCAGTCCACAATCTTGTCGCAATCAACATGAGTGGCAAAATGACAGATGCTGGTGGAAAGGGGAAGAGGCGTGGTGGAAAAGGCAAAAAAGGTTTTGTCAGTGGGGAAGGTGCCAAAGCTCCATTATCATCTGCTGAAGATAGACCATCTACTAGCAAAAGTAAGATGTCTACTACTTATTGTGGACAATCCGATGTGCTCCCTTTTTTACGGACACGAACAAGAGGAACAAAGGTAGATGATGGGCAAAAAAGGAAAATGCTTGAATGGATCTCAAGTGGTCCAACAAGTGCCCTCTCAGCCACTTCAAGTACCGCATCCAAAAAACACCATTCCTCTGAGTTGTCATCCCAATCACACTTGATTTCTCCCAGCTCTGAAGTCTCCATCAGCCCTGCACAGTATGGTGGAACTGAGATGGCTGAGTCTGCAGAGCTGTTTAGTCACACTATAGCCTGGGAATCAGAGGTCTGCTCCCAAGCTACAGTGAGTACAGAACAGGAAATGGTCTGCAGTGATGCCCAGAACCTTTGTGACTCAGATTCAGGCCGTGAGGACCAAGTTTCTGAGCATAATGTTGACCCTTTGTCACAAACTGTAACACCTGTGGTTATAGACAATGAGGAACATACTGATGAAGATGAGACGCAGATACCCGATTGGGATGACAACTTAAATATTCGGTCAGGGCAAGAAGAGGCTCGGTCTGAGGGGGAGGGGAGTGCGAACACAACAATTGATGATGACGTTCTAGATCCCACCTACTGTCAACCCCCAGTCAGGCACTCGAGGAGGTCAACAGAGGCGGTGGAGGAGGATGCAACCGACGACGAAGTTACCTTGCGCCTTCCTGGACAGAGTCGGAGCACTGGTAGCACGTCTACAACTGCATCCTCAGCCACCACTCTGCCTATGAGCATTATTCGGGGTGGATCAACAGGTCGCATGGCCTCTAAGCCTTGCCTAGCCTGGGCCTTTTTTCACATCGAAAAAGATCGCCCAACTCATGTGATATGTAACATTTGTCATGATTCTGTTAGTAGAGGTCAAAACCTCAGCAGTTTGACAACTTCTTCCATGAATCGTCACATGAATAAATATCATAAGTCCCGGTGGGAAGCTCACCGTGCTGCAATGCCGGCTAGCGGAGCGAACCATCCACCGCCCGCCCCTTCCAGTGCATCCGCGCGCTCTTCATCTTCTAGGACTGTGGGGACAGCTGTCACACCTGTTTTTCCACGCAAAACTTCCACCACTGTAACCGCAACAGGCAGTTTGCTTGTAAGGTCGTCAGTTGGTTTGGAAGGGGAAACAAGTGAGTGTGTACAGCTCTCTCAGACATCGATAGCACCAACGTTGGATGAAGGCAACATCATGTCTCCGCCTGCACTTTCCTCACAAACCTGCATTTTTCCAGGGACACCCTACTCAACACCGTCTACACACAGCAGCCAGATCTCTGTCCCTCAGATGTGGTCAAATAAAAGGCCACTTCCTCTGACCCATGACAAAGCTAAGAGGTTGACTCTATCCCTCTGTAAGCTGTTGGCTACCGAAATGCTGCCTTTCTGCCTAGTGGACACACAGGATTTTAGAGACCTTATGTCTGTCGCTGTGCCCCAGTACCAGATGCCTAGTCGCCACTACTTCTCTAAGAAAGGTGTGCCCGCGCTACACCAGCATGTCGCACACAACATCACCGCTTCCTTGAGAAACTCTGTGTGTGAACGGGTGCATTTCACCACCGATACTTGGACAAGTAAGCATGGACAGGGACGTTACATGTCGCTGACTGGGCACTTGGTAACTATGGTGATAGATGGTGAAGGGTCTGCTGCACAAGTCTTGCCGTCCCCACGACTTGTGTGTCAATCCTCTGTCTGTCCAAGTTCCGCCACAGCTTCTGCATCCTCCACCTCATCTGGGTCCTCCACCTCCGCCCCAAGCCTGCCTGGTAAGGCCACCAGCGTTCTCACTGCGCAGAAGGAATCACGCACGCCTCATTACTATGCTGGCAGCCGAGCGCAACGGCATCAGGCGGTCTTTAGCTTGACATGTCTTGGTAATAAGAGTCACACAGCTGAGGAGTTGTGGTCAGCTCTGCGGTCGGAGTTTAATAAATGGTTGTCTCCACTCAACCTGCAGCCTGGTAAGGCCGTGTGCGACAATGCTGCAAACCTGGGTGCGGCCCTTCGCCTGGGCAAGGTGACACACGTACCTTGTATGGCTCACGTGTTGAACCTTGTCGTGCAGCAATTTTTAACACACTATCCCGGCCTAGATGGCCTTCTGAACAGGGCACGAAAACTGTCTGCTCACTTCCGGTGTTCAAGCGCCGCAGCTGAGCGACTTGCATCGCTACAGAAGTCTTTCGGCCTGCCGGTTCATCGCCTGAAATGCGATGTGGCGACACGCTGGAATTCAACTCTCCACATGTTACAGCGACTGTGGCAGCACCGCAGAGCCCTGGTGCAATACGTCATGACGTATAGCCTGGGCCAACGAGATGCAGAGGTGGGGCAGATCACCCTGATGGAGTGGTCTCAGATCAAGGACCTATGCACCCTTCTGCACAGTTTCGACATGGCGACGAATATGTTTAGCTCTGACAATGCCATTATCAGCATGACGATTCCAGTCATTTACATGCTGGAGCACACGCTAAACACTATTCGGAGTCAGGGGGTGGGACAACATGAAGGGGAGGAACTACAGGAGGATTCATATGTGCAAGGGACAACAACATCACCAAGGTCCAGACGTTCATCATCACCAACGCAGCAGGCATGGGACCATGGGGAACAGGGATCGACAAGGGCGCATAGTAGCAGGCGAAATGTTGAGCAAGGTGCAGGAGAACATGAAGAAATGGAGGACGAACTGTCCATGGACATGGAAGACTCAGCGGATGAGGGAGACCTTGGTCAAATTTCAGTTGAAAGAGGTTGGGGGGAGATGTCAGAGGAAGAAAGAACGGGTAGCACCTCTATGCCACAAACACAGCGTGGACTTGGTCCGCATGGCTGCGCAAGACACATGAGTGCCTTTTTGTTGCACTACCTCCAACATGACAGTCGTATTGTCAAAATTAGAAGTGATGATGACTACTGGATTGCCACACTATTAGATCCCCGGTACAAGTCCAAATTTTGTGACATAATTCCAGCCATAGAAAGGGACGCACGTATGCAGGAGTATCAGCAGAAGCTGTTACTCGATCTTAGCTCGGCTTTTCCACCAAACAACCGTGCAGGTGCAGGGAGGGAATCTCCAAGTTGTAACTTGACAAACATGGGACGGTCTCGTCATCTTCACCAGTCTACCCGTACCAGTAGGACCGTATCTGGTGCCGGTAACAGCAATTTTATGGAATCTTTTCATAATTTTTTTAGACCCTCTTTTGCAAGGCCACCAGAGACAACAAGTCTGACACATACTCAATGGCTGGAGAGGATGATACAGGAGTATCTCCAAATGAACATCGATGCCATGACTGTGCAACTGGAGCCTTGCTCCTTTTGGGCTTCAAACATAGAAAAATGGCCAGAGCTCTCCAGTTACGCCTTGGAGATTTTGTCGTGTCCAGCTGCCAGCGTTGTCTCTGAACGTGTATTCAGTGCTGCTGGGTGTGTGCTGACAGATAAGCGCACGCGTCTGTCCAGTGACAATGTGGACAGACTGACGTTCATCAAAATGAACAAGTCATGGATCCAGAAGGAATTTACTACCCCTGTGTCATCCTGGGGAGAGTAAATGCTTGTGGATTTGGAATGTGCTTGATGCAAATCAAAACATCCTGTTTGCAACTAGGGCCCAAGTGCTGCCACTGATGGGGTGGGTGTCTGTGTGGCCCAATTTTTGGAAAAAAAGGGAGACTCCGCTTGGAGTAACCCTTGCTTGATGTGTTTTTAAAAGAAGCCAAGATGAACAGAGCTGGGATCAGCAAAGACTTTGCTACCTACCCCGGTGTCATCCTGGGGACGGATAAGAATGGCGTATTTTTGAATGTGCTTGATGCAAATCAAAACATCCTGTTTGCAACTAGGGCCCAAGTGCTGCCACTGATGGGGTGGGTGTCTGTGTGGCCCAATTTTTGGAAAAAAAGGGAGACTCCGCTTGGAGTAACCCTTGCTTGATGTGTTTTTAAAAGAAGCCAAGATGAACAGAGCTGGGATCAGGAAAGACTTTGCTACCTACCCCGGTGTCATCCTGGGGACGGATAAGAATGGCGTATTTTTGAATGTGCTTGATGCAAATCAAAACATCCTGTTTGCAACTAGGGCCCAAGTGCTGCCACTGATGGGGTGGGTGTCTGTGTGGCCCAATTTTTGGAAAAAAAGGGAGACTCCGCTTGGAGTAACCCTTGCTTGATGTGTTTTTAAAAGAAGCCAAGATGAACAGAGCTGGGATCAGCAAAGACTTTGCTACTTACCCCGGTGTCATCCTGGGGACGGATAAGAATGGCGTATTTTTGAATGTGCTTGATGCAAATCAAAACATCCTGTTTGCAACTAGGGCCCAAGTGCTGCCACTGATGGGGTGGGTGTCTGTGTGGCCCAATTTTTGGAAAAAAAGGGAGACTCCGCTTGGAGTAACCCTTGCTTGATGTGTTTTTAAAAGAAGCCAAGATGAACAGAGCTGGGATCAGGAAAGACTTTGCTACCTACCCCGGTGTCATCCTGGGGACGGATAAGAATGGCGTATTTTTGAATGTGCTTGATGCAAATCAAAACATCCTGTTTGCAACTAGGGCCCAAGTGCTGCCACTGATGGGGTGGGTGTCTGTGTGGCCCAATTTTTGGAAAAAAAGGGAGACTCCGCTTGGAGTAACCCTTGCTTGATGTGTTTTTAAAAGAAGCCAAGATGAACAGAGCTGGGATCAGCAAAGACTTTGCTACCTACCCCGGTGTCATCCTGGGGACGGATAAGAATGGCGTATTTTTGAATGTGCTTGATGCAAATCAAAACATCCTGTTTGCAACTAGGGCCCAAGTGCTGCCACTGATGGGGTGGGTGTCTGTGTGGCCCAATTTTTGGAAAAAAAGGGAGACTCCGCTTGGAGTAACCCTTGCTTGATGTGTTTTTAAAAGAAGCCAAGATGAACAGAGCTGGGATCAGCAAAGACTTTGCTACCTACCCCGGTGTCATCCTGGGGACGGATAAGAATGGCGTATTTTTGAATGTGCTTGATGCAAATCAAAACATCCTGTTTGCAACTAGGGCCCAAGTGCTGCCACTGATGGGGTGGGTGTCTGTGTGGCCCAATTTTTGGAAAAAAAGGGAGACTCCGCTTGGAGTAACCCTTGCTTGATGTGTTTTTAAAAGAAGCCAAGATGAACAGAGCTGGGATCAGGAAAGACTTTGCTACCTACCCCGGTGTCATCCTGGGGACGGATAAGAATGGCGTATTTTTGAATGTGCTTGATGCAAATCAAAACATCCTGTTTGCAACTAGGGCCCAAGTGCTGCCACTGATGGGGTGGGTGTCTGTGTGGCCCAATTTTTGGAAAAAAAGGGAGACTCCGCTTGGAGTAACCCTTGCTTGATGTGTTTTTAAAAGAAGCCAAGATGAACAGAGCTGGGATCAGCAAAGACTTTGCTACTTACCCCGGTGTCATCCTGGGGACGGATAAGAATGGCGTATTTTTGAATGTGCTTGATGCAAATCAAAACATCCTGTTTGCAACTAGGGCCCAAGTGCTGCCACTGATGGGGTGGGTGTCTGTGTGGCCCAATTTTTGGAAAAAAAGGGAGACTCCGCTTGGAGTAACCCTTGCTTGATGTGTTTTTAAAAGAAGCCAAGATGAACAGAGCTGGGATCAGGAAAGACTTTGCTACCTACCCCGGTGTCATCCTGGGGACGGATAAGAATGGCGTATTTTTGAATGTGCTTGATGCAAATCAAAACATCCTGTTTGCAACTAGGGCCCAAGTGCTGCCACTGATGGGGTGGGTGTCTGTGTGGCCCAATTTTTGGAAAAAAAGGGAGACTCCGCTTGGAGTAACCCTTGCTTGATGTGTTTTTAAAAGAAGCCAAGATGAACAGAGCTGGGATCAGCAAAGACTTTGCTACCTACCCCGGTGTCATCCTGGGGACGGATAAGAATGGCGTATTTTTGAATGTGCTTGATGCAAATCAAAACATCCTGTTTGCAACTAGGGCCCAAGTGCTGCCACTGATGGGGTGGGTGTCTGTGTGGCCCAATTTTTGGAAAAAAAGGGAGACTCCGCTTGGAGTAACCCTTGCTTGATGTGTTTTTAAAAGAAGCCAAGATGAACAGAGCTGGGATCAGCAAAGACTTTGCTACCTACCCCGGTGTCATCCTGGGGACGGATAAGAATGGCGTATTTTTGAATGTGCTTGATGCAAATCAAAACATCCTGTTTGCAACTAGGGCCCAAGTGCTGCCACTGATGGGGTGGGTGTCTGTGTGGCCCAATTTTTGGAAAAAAAGGGAGACTCCGCTTGGAGTAACCCTTGCTTGATGTGTTTTTAAAAGAAGCCAAGATGAACAGAGCTGGGATCAGCAAAGACTTTGCTACCTACCCCGGTGTCATCCTGGGGACGGATAAGAATGGCGTATTTTTGAATGTGCTTGATGCAAATCAAAACATCCTGTTTGCAACTAGGGCCCAAGTGCTGCCACTGATGGGGTGGGTGTCTGTGTGGCCCAATTTTTGGAAAAAAGGGAGACTCCGCTTGGAGTAACCCTTGCTTACATTGTTTTTAAAAGAAGCCAAGATGAACAAGTCATGGGTCAGCAAAGACTTTGCTACCTACCCCGGTGTCATCCTGGGGACGGTTAATTATGGGGTATTTTTGAATGTGATTGATGCAAATCAAAACATCCTGTTTGCAACTAGGGCCCAAGTGCTGCCACTGATGGGGTGGGTGTCTGTGTGGCCCAATTTTTGGAAAAAAAGGGAGACTCCGCTTGGAGTAACCCTTGCTTGATGTGTTTTTAAAAGAAGCCAAGATGAACAGAGCTGGGATCAGGAAAGACTTTGCTACCTACCCCGGTGTCATCCTGGGGACGGATAAGAATGGCGTATTTTTGAATGTGCTTGATGCAAATCAAAACATCCTGTTTGCAACTAGGGCCCAAGTGCTGCCACTGATGGGGTGGGTGTCTGTGTGGCCCAATTTTTGGAAAAAAAGGGAGACTCCGCTTGGAGTAACCCTTGCTTGATGTGTTTTTAAAAGAAGCCAAGATGAACAGAGCTGGGATCAGGAAAGACTTTGCTACCTACCCCGGTGTCATCCTGGGGACGGATAAGAATGGCGTATTTTTGAATGTGCTTGATGCAAATCAAAACATCCTGTTTGCAACTAGGGCCCAAGTGCTGCCACTGATGGGGTGGGTGTCTGTGTGGCCCAATTTTTGGAAAAAAGGGAGACTCCGCTTGGAGTAACCCTTGCTTACATTGTTTTTAAAAGAAGCCAAGATGAACAAGTCATGGGTCAGCAAAGACTTTGCTACCTACCCCGGTGTCAGCCTGGGGATGGATAAGAATGGCGTATTTTTGAATGTGCTTGATGCAAATGTAGCTGTGAAGTGTACAACTGGGGCACAACTGCTGCCACTGAAGGGGTGGGTGTGTGTGTGGCCCAATTTTTGGAAAAAATGGAGACTCCGCTTGGAGTCACCTTGCGGTGTTTTACATGATTTTAGAAGGGCGTGCCATGCCTATATCTGTGTGTCCTCCTCTTTTTCCTTGTCCAGCTGTTTTGTTTTCGCATGAGTATATGTCCTTGTCACTTTCCAATGTGTTTGAGTTGTTTGTCACCTTTAGGACACCTTTGAGGGTGTTTTCTAGGTGTTTTTCTGTGTTTGTGATTGCCTGCCATTGTTTCCTATGCAGTTCGAGTTCGGTTCGTCGAACGTTCGACGAACCGAACTCGAACGGAGGTCCGTTCGGCGAACCAATCTCGAGCCGAACCGCGACCGGTTCGCTCATCTCTAGTAATGATCCTGAATCCAGCCACCCTGGTAATAAAAGCAACAAAGAAAAAAAGAAAGAAAATAAGAATAAAGCCAGTGCTTCATACTTACTGGTCTCTGTGAGGCTGTGCACTGCTTCTGGGGCCGCTCACTCTTCTTCCAGGGCTGCTCATTATCTTTATGCATATACATTGCTTCCCTCAACCACTGCAGTTACCCATCTCTAATTGGACAGACAGCGCCACCACTCTTCATGACAGCATGTCTGACTGCTTTCAATCTGCAGTGCTGTTTGTGCCTCTATATATTGGTGTAAAAATTAATAAATACAAAATTGGCATAGGGTCCTCCCATATTATGATATCCAGCCATGATAAAGCATACTGCTACAGACTGCAGTCTCAGCTGTGCACTGTCTTGGCTGTGTATCAAAATAAGAAGATCCACATGCAGAATTTTTAAAATGATTTAAATAAATGATTTAAAAAATAATGGTGTGCGCCCCCCACAATTATGATAGTCGGCTATGATAAAACCGTCAGCTGGGAGCTGGTATTCTCAGGCTGGGGGGGGGGCATGGTTATTGGCCCCCAGCCTAAAAATAACAGCCCACAACCACCAAAGATTGTCACATTTAATGGATGAAACAATCCCAAAACTTTACACGGTTCATACTGATTGCCCTGGTGCTATGTCAATCTGGATACTTAGTTGTTAATAACAGCTCACAGCTGCCATTAAGCCCTGGATTAGTAATTAGAGGTGTCTATGAGACTCCCCCTTATTAATCTGTAAGTAAAACGATATAAACACAAACACAAAATAATCCTTTATTTGAAATAAAATACAAAAAGCCACACCCTCTTTCCACCCTTTAATAATTTCCAAACCACCCAGGTCTGACGTAATCCACACAAGCTCCCATAACAATTATAGCTCTGCTACATCTGCAGTGACAGATTACCGCCCGCTCTGAGCTTCAGGCTGAGAATGAGCAGCATTCCCACGGTCCTCCTCTGATCGCAGGTAACCAAGCCTCAGGTGACCTCATTGAGCTGAGGTCACTCAGTTATCCTATGCACTACATCTCTCTAACTGAACTATGAGCTCCTGGTAAGGTTTTTATTGCAGTTATGAGTCCTCAGTGACTTCATTTCTATAGTCCCTCCCGAATGTCTATGCATTAGTATGGAGTTGTAAGACAATATGGGAAAGCTAGCTATGTCATGCAACAGAATGTGATCTTCTTCATACCTTCTCTATCTGTAGCATGGCTCTGGCAATTATTTGTATATAAAATGTTTGACATTTTGTAAAAAAATTAATCCAGAATCAAATCACTTATCTCTACTAAAAATCGTACATCCCTCAACGTGATAGGTCGTATTCAGTGCATTCTCGTACGTCTCGTGATGACTCCTCCTCTAGGGCGTCTGGTGGGACATTGAATACTGACGATAGTGTTGGAGCCAGGGTCAAAGCGGGCCGTAACAGACAACAATCAACTCAGAAAAGGCCCTACAAGTATGTGGTTAATCAACTCCAGGTGGTTAATCTATCCTCTGTGTCCTCACAGTTGCCCAGGTGGAGGTGTTGTCGATGGGTTTGACTTTCTCACCAACTAACAGTTTTAATTTCTTTTCAGCTCTCAAAGAAGTTAATTTGCTTGTGAGAAAGATCTTGTTGAGGAAACTACATAACAAGAGCACTATGGAGACTGACAGAAGAAGAAAATTAGATAACCTTAACCATAGACAGTGATGGGCTTTCGAGGAATTAAAAACGTATAAAGAAAGATATTGTCATTAAGGCAGCGGACAAGGGGGCAATGTGGTGATCTGTGCGGCCGACAAGACCGAAAAAGAAGCCATGAGACAGTTGAGGGATAAAGACACTTATGTTAAGCTCTCATATAACCCACTCTCTAATTTCTCAAAATAATTGTTAAGGATCCTGGAGGAGGCTTTGAGAAAGGCGTTATCGATAAAAAAATGTTCGAGGGCCTCTTTAATAAAACTCCCAGAATACCTACATTATGCTTCTTGCCCAAAATCCACAAATACGCCGTCAGTCCCCCGGAATGTCCAATCATGTCAGGTATAGAGGTGTTATGCGAACCAATTTGTAAATTTATTAACCTGAAACCTATAGTTGAAATGCTCCCTTCTTACGTAAAGGACATGATGGACATCCTTAACAGGATTGATGGAATCTTTGTGGAAGATGACGTTCTCATGGTTACAGCACATGTAGGGAATCTGTACACCAGCATCCAACATGAGGATGGCCTTGCAGTGGTCAGTATTTACCTCTGGATGGACAGTAGATGTGGCAGAATGGGGGAATTAATTTTAGAACTGCTTAGCTTTGCCCTTACCCACAATTTCTTCCTCTTTAAGGACCAGTATTATCTCAAAAAGCATGGCACCGCAATAGGGGTGTCATATGCGCCCTCGTACGCCAACCTTTTTTTGGATTACTGGGACTGGTTGGTTTTCGCAGACGGGAGTGTGAGTGTTGGCTGAGATATATTGATGACATCTTGATATTTTGGCAGGACACAGCAGAGCAGCTGGGGAAGTTTATGAGACAGTTAAATGGCAATGAACATAACATAAATTGACCCACAAATGCAGCAGCAGAAGCATTGACTTCTTAGACATCAAGATCGAGGTTGGTGTTGACCACCTCATACAAATGGATGTTCATCATAAGGACACCTCAGTCAATGCTCTGCTGCATGCATCTTCTACCCATGTCCCCTCAACAATTCAGGCCATACTGACTGGACAGTTCCTGAGGATGAGACGGACTTGCTTGTTGGAGGCAAAATTTGAGGCTCAGTCGGCCGATCTTGAGCGTCGCTTCCAGGACCGTGGCTATAGCAAATGTACCATCAAGAGGGGATATCAGAGAGAAAAGGAGACACCTAGACCTCAACTGTTATCATATGTTCCTAACAGAGAACAATTGAGAAGGGGTTTATGCCGCGCTGTTCATCAGGAAGGAGGACAGAGAGATGATCAATGTTCCTTTATTGTAGCTTGTGTCTACGTGTTTCAGGAGCTCTCCTCCCTTCATCAGGACATACAGCACAAAAACAACATATCTGTAGTTGATCCAATGATCCCAGCATAAATACAACACAAAGAAAAGAAAAAAAATGTCAAGCCACGCCCCCAAATAAAATAATTGGTGGGTTAGAATGACGTATATAGCAGCAAAAACATTTTCATGTCTAAAAAGCAGAAGAATCAGGAATGAACAATTAGTAACAGTATAAAAACATGCTATAAAATGTTTGAGCAAAAATATTTTACACAATTAAAAAAGGAAGAAATCTAAAAATAAAGACTTTATGATAGATTAAAACATTGTATGTGTTTTACTTTATTCAGAAACCTGCAACTTTATGGGGTTAACGTGTGAAGGTAGGGACTCTAATTGTGTGTGCCACTGGGGAATTACAGGGCAGTGTTTGCGAAAACACCTCCATAGTAAATCATTAGAAAATAAGGAAGAAATTTAAAAATCTTTTTTTAGTAAATCTTCAGTTAAAAATCACTCAAAGATTCACCCTCAGTAAAAAGTAAAAATAAGTAATGAAAAAACGGGAATTTACATCAAGCGGGTGACAGAGTCCAAGTGTAAAACTTGGCTCGGTGAACCTTATCTGAACCAGGGGTGAACAGAGTTCAAATTACATTAATGGTACAACGTGGAAGCGAGTGCCAGAGTACAGGACCTTGGCTTGCCTCCATGAGCTATATCCAAACCATCAGTGACAACAGGTCTGATTTCCTCGATAGCACCGCATATGTGCAGTAGTATTATTGACAGGGATTCAGGCCAGTAGTGTCTGAAGTAGTGTTATAACATCAGTAGGCTGCAGAATAAACATAGAACAGCCGGCTGTCTGTTATCTGGGCGGCAGTGCATGTGTCACAGGACAACAGGCATGCCTGCAAAAAGGAGGGGGGGCCTGTAGCTCTGCATTCCATGCCCCGTATATCACCTCAAGACATTCTGTTTAAAAACTATTTTAGTCTATTTTCAGCAAGTATAATATAGCCAAGAAAAGGCACAAAATAGACCCAAGAAACACGGATATAAGACAAAAATCTTTCAAAAACTAACATTCAACTTTCAAAATTATACACTCATAAATAATTTTAAAAGAGGGGCCAGGGAGATAAAGGCATTAATAAGGGATCACTTAGTGAAACAAATCAGTGACCTCATTGAGACCCACTGGTCTCAAGGTGTTAAGCTTGTAAAACCAGTAGGTCTCTTTTCTGTTCAAGGCTTCCACTCGATTATGTATCTGAGGAGGAATATTATCGATAGGGGTGACCCTAATTTTGGCCTTTTTTCCATATTTGACTGTGGTATTCCTAGTAGAGATGAGCGAACCGGTCGTGGTTCGGCTCGAGATCGGTTCGTCGAACGGAGGTCTCGTTCGAGTTCAGTTCGTCGAACTTGAACCGCATAGGAAACAATGGCAGGCAATCACAAACACATAAAAACACCTAGAAAACACCCTCAAAGGTGTCCAAAAGGTGACAAACAACTCACAACACAAACACATGGGAAAGTGACAAGGACATATACTCATGCGAAAACAAAAGAGCTGGACAAGGAAAAAGAGGAGGAGATACAGATATAGGCATGGCACGCCCTTCTAAAATCATGTAATACACCGCAAGGTGACTCCAAGCGGAGTCTCCCTTTTTTCCAAAAGTTGGGCCACACACACACCCACCCCTTCAGTGGCAGCACTTGTGCCCCAGTTGTACACTTCACAGCTGGATTTGCATCAAGCACATTCAAAAATATGCCATATTTAACCGTTCCCAGGATGACGCCGGGGTAGGTAGCAAAGTCTTTGCTGAACCATGACTTGTTCATCTTGGCTCCTTTTAAAAAACACAGCAAGCAAGGGTTACTCCAAGCGGAGTCTCCCTTTTTTCCAAAAATTGGGCCCCACACACACCCACCCCTTCAGTGGCAGCAGTTGTGCCCCAGTTGTACACTTCACAGCTAGATTTGCATCAAGCACAATCAAAAATACGCCATTCTTAACCGTCCCCAGGATGACACCGGGGTAGGTAGCAAAGCCTTTCCTGATCCCAGCTCTGTTCATCTTGGCTCCTTTTTAAAAACACTGTAAGCAAGGGTTACTCCAAGCGGAGTCTCCCTTTTTTTCCAAAAATTGGGCCCCACACACACCCACCCCTTCAGTGGCAGCAGTTGTGCCCCAGTTGTACACTTCACAGCTAGATTTGCATCAAGCACATTCAAAAATACGCCATTCTTAACCGTCCCCAGGATGACACCGGGGTAGGTAACTAAGTCTTTCCTGATCCCAGCTCTGTTCATCTTGGCTCCTTTTTAAAAACACTGTAAGCATGGGTTACTCCAAGCGGAGTCTCCCTTTTTTCCAAAAATTGGGCCCCACACACACCCACCCCTTCAGTGGCAGCAGTTGTGCCCCAGTTGTACACTTCACAGCTAGATTTGCATCAAGCACATTCAAAAATACGCCATCCTTAACCGTCCCCAGGATGACACCGGGGTAGGTAGCAAAGTCTTTGCTGAACCATGACTTGTTCATCTTGGCTCCTTTTAAAAACCACAGCAAGCAAGGGTTACTCCAAGCGGAGTCTCCCTTTTTTCCAAAAATTGGGCCACACAGACACTCCATCAGTGGCAGCACTTGTGCCCTAGTTGCAAAAAGGATGTTTTGATTTGCATCAAGCACATTCCAAATCCACAAGCATTTACTCTCCCCAGGATGACACAGGGGTAGTAAATTCCTTGTGGATCCATGATTTGTTCATTTTGATGAACGTTAGTCTGTCCACATTGTCACTGGACAGACGCGTGCGCTTATCTGTCAGCACACACCCAGCAGCACTGAAGACACGTTCAGAGACAACGCTGGCAGCTGGATACGACAAAATCTCCAAGGCGTAAGTTGAGAGCTCTGGCCATTTTTCAAGATTTGAAGCCCAAAATGAGCAAGGCTCCATTTGCAAAGTCATGGCATCAATGTTCATTTGAAGATACTCCTGTATCATCCTCTTCAGCCGTTGACTATGTGTCAGACTTGTTGTCTCTGGTGGCCTTGCAAAGGACGGTCTAAAAAAATTATGAAAAGATTCCATAAAATTGCTGTTACCAGCACCAGATACGGTGCTACTGGTACGGGTAGACTGTTGAAGATGACGAGACCGTCCCATGTTTGTCAAGTTACAACTGGGAGATTCACTCCCTGCACCTGCACGGTTGTTTGGTGGAAAAGCCGAGCTAAGATCGAGTAACAGCTTCTGCTGATACTCCTGCACACGTGCGTCCCTTTCTATGGCTGGAATTATGTCACAAAATTTGGACTTGTACCGGGGATCTAATAGTGTGGCAAGCCAGTAGTCATCATAACTTCTAATTTTGACAATACGAGGGTCATGTTGGAGGTAGTGCAGCAAGAAGGCGCTCATGTGTCTTGCACAGCCATGCGGACCAAGTCCACGCTGTGTTTGTGGCATAGAGGTGCTAACCGTTCTTTCTTCCTCTGATATCTCCCCCCAACCTCTTTCAACAGAAATTTGACCAAGGTCTCCCTCATCCGCTGAGTCTTCCATGTCCATGGACAGTTGGTCCTCCATTTCTTCATGTTCTCTTGCACCTTCCTCAACATTTCGCCTGCTACCATGCGCTTTTGTTGATCCCTGTCCCCCATGGTCCCATGCCTGCCGCGTTGGTGATGATGAACGTCTGGACTAGAGATGAGCGAACCGGTCGCGGTTCGGCTCGAGGTTGGTTCGCCGAACGGACCTCCCGTTCGAGTTCGGTTCGTCGAACGTTCGACGAACCGAACTCGAACTGCATAGGAAACAATGGCAGGCAATCACAAACACAGAAAAACACCTAGAAAACACCCTCAAAGGTGTCCAAAAGGTCACAAACAACTCACAACACATGGGAAAGTGACAAGGACATATACTCATGCGAAAACAAAAGAGCTGGACAAGGAAAAAGAGTAGGACACACAGATATATGAGTATATGCAAGGAAACATCTATTCCATTATTGTGCAACTTGAGCCCTGCTCATTTTAGGCTTCCAATGTTGATAAATTGCCTGAGCTCGCCACGTACGTCTTGGGGATCTTGTCATGTCCTGCAGCCAGCGTTCTCTCGGAACCTGTCTTCAGTGCTGCTGTGGGTCTGCTGGCAGATAAGCACACGTGTCTGTCCACTGACAATGTGGACATGGCTCTCAGAGGACTTTTCTTCCCCTGGGTCAGCCAGGGGACGGGAAAGGCACGCGTATTTTTGAGAGTGCTTCATGCAAAGCATCTTTTTCTTTTTCAAAAGGGGGCTCAACCGATGCCAGTCAAGTGGGGTGTGTGTGGCCCAGTTAGTGGCAACGAGGGAGACTGTGGTTGGAGTCCCCTCGCTGTGTTTCTAAAAGAACCAAGATGAACAAGTCATGGCTCTCAGAGGACTTTTCTTCCCCTGGGTCAGCCAGGGGACGGGAAAGGCACGCGTATTTTTGAGAGTGCTTCATGCAAAGCATCTTTTTCTTTTTCAAAAGGGGGCTCAACCGATGCCAGTCAAGTGGGGTGTGTGTGGCCCAGTTAGTGGCAACGAGGGAGACTGTGGTTGGAGTCCCCTCGCTGTGTTTCTAAAAGAACCAAGATGAACAAGTCATGGCTCTCAGAGGACTTTTCTTCCCCTGGGTCAGCCAGGGGACGGGAAAGGCACGCGTATTTTTGAGAGTGCTTCATGCAAAGCATCTTTTTCTTTTTCAAAAGGGGGCTCAACCGATGCCAGTCAAGTGGGGTGTGTGTGGCCCAGTTAGTGGCAACGAGGGAGACTGTGGTTGGAGTCCCCTCGCTGTGTTTCTAAAAGAACCAAGATGAACAAGTCATGGCTCTCAGAGGACTTTTCTTCCCCTGGGTCAGCCAGGGGACGGGAAAGGCACGCGTATTTTTGAGAGTGCTTCATGCAAAGCATCTTTTTCTTTTTCAAAAGGGGGCTCAACCGATGCCAGTCAAGTGGGGTGTGTGTGGCCCAGTTAGTGGCAACGAGGGAGACTGTGGTTGGAGTCCCCTCGCTGTGTTTCTAAAAGAACCAAGATGAACAAGTCATGGCTCTCAGAGGACTTTTCTTCCCCTGGGTCAGCCAGGGGACGGGAAAGGCACGCGTATTTTTGAGAGTGCTTCATGCAAAGCATCTTTTTCTTTTTCAAAAGGGGGCTCAACCGATGCCAGTCAAGTGGGGTGTGTGTGGCCCAGTTAGTGGCAACGAGGGAGACTGTGGTTGGAGTCCCCTCGCTGTGTTTCTAAAAGAACCAAGATGAACAAGTCATGGCT
The DNA here is from genome assembly GCF_048569485.1 of Anomaloglossus baeobatrachus. NCBI lineage: Eukaryota > Metazoa > Chordata > Amphibia > Anura > Aromobatidae > Anomaloglossus > Anomaloglossus baeobatrachus. Next base: position 102,429,408 of record NC_134361.1, read on the forward strand.
CTCAGAGGACTTTTCTTCCCCTGGGTCAGCCAGGGGACGGGAAAGGCACGCGTATTTTTGAGAGTGCTTCATGCAAAGCATCTTTTTCTTTTTCAAAAGGGGGCTCAACCGATGCCAGTCAAGTGGGGTGTGTGTGGCCCAGTTAGTGGCAACGAGGGAGACTGTGGTTGGAGTCCCCTCGCTGTGTTTCTAAAAGAACCAAGATGAACAAGTCATGGCTCTCAGAGGACTTTTCTTCCCCTGGGTCAGCCAGGGGACGGGAAAGGCACGCGTATTTTTGAGAGTGCTTCATGCAAAGCATCTTTTTCTTTTTCAAAAGGGGGCTCAACCGATGCCAGTCAAGTGGGGTGTGTGTGGCCCAGTTAGTGGCAACGAGGGAGACTGTGGTTGGAGTCCCCTCGCTGTGTTTTACATGCTTTTAGAAGGGCATGACATGGCTTGGAGGTTGACTTTCATCATATGCAAACTGTTGGCTACCAAAATGCTGCCTTTCCAACAACTGTGGTTATAGGCAATGAGGAACATACTGATGAAGATGAGACGCAGATACCCGATTGGGATGACAACTTAAATATTCGGTCAGGGCAAGAAGAAACTCGGTCTGAGGGGGAGGGGAGTGCAAACACAACAATTGATGATGAAGTTCTAGATCCCACCTACTGTCAACCCACAGTCAGACACTCGAGGAGGTCAATAGAGGTGGTGGAGGAGGATGCAACCGACGTCGAAGTAACCTGGCGCCTTCCTGGACACAGTCGGAGCACTGGTAGCACGTCTACAACTGCATCCTCAGCCACCACTCTGCCTCTGAGCATTATTCGGGGTGGATCAACAGGTCGCATGGCCTCTAAGCCTTGCCTAGCCTGGTCCTTTTTTGACATAAAAAAAGATCGGCCAAATTATGTGATCTCTAACATTTGGCATGGTTATCTTAGTAGAGGTCAAAACCTCAGCAGTTTGACAACTTCTTCCATGAATCGTCACATGAATAAATATCATATGGCCTGGTGGGAAGCTCACCGTGCTGCAATGCGGCCTAGTGGAGCCAACCATCCACCGCCTGCCCCTTCCAGGGCATCCTCGCGCTCGTCATCTTCTAGGACTGTGGGGACAGCTGTCACACCTGTTTTTCCACCCACAACTTCCACCACTGTAACCGCAACAGGCAGTTTGCTTGGTAGGTCGTCAGTTGGTTTGGAAGGGGAAACAAGTGAGTGTGTACAGCTCTCTCAGACATCGATAGCACCAACTTTGGATGAAGGCAACATCATGTCTCCGCCTGCACTTTCCTCACAAAGCTGCATTTTTCCAGGGACACCCTACTCAACACCGTCTACACACAGCAGCCAGATCTCTGTCCCTCAGATGTGGTCAAATAAAAGGCCACTTCCTGCGACCCATGACAAAGCGAAGAGGTTGACTCTATCCCTCTGTAAGCTGTTGGCTACAGAAATGCTGCCTTTCCGCCTAGTGGACACACAGGATTTTAGAGACCTTATATCTGTCGCTGTGCCCCAGTACCAGATGCCTAGTCGCCACTACTTCTCTAAGAAAGGTGTGCCCGCGCTACACCAGCATGTCGCACACAACATCACCGCTTCCTTGAGAAACTCTGTGTGTGAACGGGTGCATTTCACCACCGATACTTGGACCAGTAAGCATGGACAGGGACGTTACATGTCGCTGACTGGGCACTGGGTAACTATGGTGATAGATGGTGAAGGGTCTGCTGCACAAGTCTTGCCGTCCCCACGACTTGTGTGTCAATTCTATGTCTGTCCAAGTTCCGCCACAGCTTCTGCATCCTCCACCTCATCTGTGTCCTCCACCTCCGCCCCAAGCCTGCCTGGTCAGGCCACCAGCGTTCTCACTGCGCAGAAGGAATCACGCACCCCTCATTACTATGCTGGCAGCAGAGCGCAACGGCATCAGGCGGTCTTTAGCTTGACATGTCTTGGGAATAAGAGTCACACAGCTGAGGAGTTGTGGTCAGCTCTGCGGTCCGAGTTTAATAAATGGTTGTCTCCACTCAACCTGCAGCCTGGTAAGGCCGTGTGCGACAATGCTGCAAACCTGGGTGCGGCCCTTCGCCTGGGCAAGGTGACACACGTACCTTGTATGCCTCACGTGTTGAACCTTGTCTTCCAGCAATTTTTAACACACTATCCCGGCCTAGATGGCCTTCTGAACAGGGCACGAAAACTGTCAGCTCACTTCCGCCGTTCAAGCGCCGCAGCAGAGCGACTTGCATCGCTCCAGAAGTCTTTCGGCCTGCCGGTTCATCGCCTGAAATGCGATGTGGCGACACGCTGGAATTCAACTCTCCACATGTTACAGCGACTGTGGCAGCACCGGCGAGCCCTGGTGCAATACGTCATGATGTATAGCCTGGGCCAACGAGATGCAGAGGTGGGGCAGATCACCCTGATGGAGTGATCTCAGATCAAGGACCTATGCACCCTTCTGCAAAGTTTCGACATGGCGACGAATATGTTTAGCGCTGACAATGCCATTATCAGCATGACGATTACAGTCATTTACATGCTGGAGCACACGCTAAACACTATTCGAAGTCAGGGGGTGGGACAACAGGAAGGGGAGGAACTACAGGAGGATTCATATGCGCAAGACACAACAACATCACCAAGGTCCAGACGTTCATCATCACCAACGCGGCAGGCATGGGACCATGGGGGACAGGGATCAACAAGGGCGCATGGTAGCAGGCGACATGTTGAGGAAGGTGCAGGAGGACATGAAGATATGGAGGACGAACTGTCCATGGACATGGAAGACTCAGCAGATGAGGGGGACCTTGGTCAAATTTCAGTTGAAAGAGGTTGGGGGGAGATAACAGAGGAAGAAAGAACGGTTAGCACCTCTATGCCACAAACACAGCGTGGACTTGGTCCGCATGGCTGCGCAAGACACATGAGTGCCTTCTTGTTGCACTACCTCCAACATGACCCTCGTATTGTCAAAATTAGAAGTGATGATGACTACTGGCTTGCCACACTATTAGATCCCCGGGACAAGTCCAAATTTTGTGACATAATTCCACCCATAGAAAGGGACGCACGTATGCAGGAGTATCAGCATAAGCTGTTACTCGATCTTAGCTCGGCTTTTCCACCAAACAACCGTGCAGGTGAAGGGAGTGATTCTCCCAGTTGTAACTTGACAAACATGGGACGGCCTCGTCATCTTCAACAGTCTACCCGTACCAGTAGGACCGTATCTGGTGCTGGTAACAGCAATTTTATGGAATCTTTTCATAATTTTTTTAGACCCTCCTTTGCAAGGCCACCAGAGACAACAAGTCTGACACATAGTCAACGGATGGAGAGGATGATACAGGAGTATCTCCAAATGAACATCGATGCAATGACTTTGCAAATGGAGCCTTGCTCCTTTTGGGCTTCAAATCTAGAAAAATTGACAGAGCTCTCCAGTTACGCCTTGGAGATTTTGTCGTGTCCAGCTGCCAGCGTTGTCTCTGAACGTGTCTTCAGTGCTGCTGGGTGTGTGCTGACAGATAAGCGCACGCGTCTGTCCAGTGACAATGTGGACAGACTGACGTTCATCAAAATGAACAAGTCATGGATCCAGAAGGAATTTACTACCCCTGTGTCATCCTGGGGAGAGTAAATGCTTGTGGATTTGGAATGTGCTTGATGCAAATCAAAACATCCTGTTTGCAACTAGGGCACAAGTGCTGCCACTGATGGGGTGTCTGTGTGCCCAATTTTGGGAAAAAAGGTAGACTCCGCTTGGAGTAACCCTTGCTTGCTGTGTTTTTTAAAAATGATACAAGATGAACAGATCTGAAGGCAAGATGAAGGCAACATCATGTCTCCGCCTGCACTTTTCTCACAAACCTGCATTTTTCCAGGGACACCCTACTCAACACCGTCTACAGACATCAGCCAGATCTCTGTCCCTCAGATGTGGTCAAATAAAAGGCCACTTACTGCGACCCATGACAAAGCTAAGTGGTTGACTCTATCCCTCTGTAAGCTGTTGGCTACCGAAATGCTGCCTTTACGCGTAGTGGACACACAGGATTTTACAGACCTTATGTCTGTCGCTGTGCCCCAGTACCAGATGCCCAATCACCACTGCTTCTCCAAGAAAAGCATGCCCGCGCTACACCAGCATGTCGCACACAACATCATCACCACTTCCTTGAGAAAATCTGTGTGCGACAGGGTGCATTTCAACACAGATACTTGGACCAGTAAGCATAGACAGGGTCATTACATGTCACTGACTGGGCACTGGCAAACTATGGTGAGAGATGGAGAAGGGTCTGCTGTACAAGTCTTGCCGTCCCCACGAGTTGTTTCAATCCTTGTTCTGTATGTAGAAGTTAATACACTGCTTCTGCCTCTTCAACCTCGTGTGGGTCCTCTACCTTGGCGCAAACCCTGTGTGGTCAGGCCACCCTTCCTTGCAACTGCGCACAAGGACTACCACACACCTCCTTACTATGCTGGCAGCAGAGCTCAATGCCATCAGGCAGTCAAAGTTTTACTTTGAAATGTATGGGAAATGTGAGTCACACCGCTATTCCAGAGAATAGTAGTCAGGCAGGGTCAAAACATTAATTGAGGAACAGGAACAGAATGGGACGGCCAGGACTTAATCAGAAAGCAAGCAGAGGTGAAATGCGTATCGGCCAACAAGGTACATAAACAGCAAGCAGGAAAAGTAGTCAGGTAACAAGCACACAAAATCATAAAACTGAACTGGGGGTAAAATTAACCAGAGGTTCATAGCTATGTCTGGCAGTGGTCTGCAGACAGGATGGGCATAAAAAAGGGTGTGGTGTCTTCCCATTGGTTGTAGCTGAATGATGGTATTTCATCTGTGAGATACCCACCAGCTACATTCAGCCAGAGATTCTGCATCTGTCAAGGTAATGCAGCCCAGTGGGTGAGCATAACCTGCGTCCACCTGCGCCGCTGGCATCGACTACTCTCCCATCATCAGCACTATTCATGAAAGGAACACGTTGTCACCTGGCAACCGGAGTACAAATTGACGGAGCGGACTACGTTGGTGACTTAACAGCCGTGTGCGGCAATGATGCAAACCTGGCTGTGGGCCATCGTCAGGGCAATGTGACACACGTGCCTTGTATGGCTCACGTGTTGAACCGAATTCTCCAGCAATTTTTAAAACACCATCACGGCCTACATGGACTTGTGCAGCGGGCACGCTCACTATGTGCTCACTTCCATCGTGCGCACACAGCAGCTCAACAACTTTCATCACTCCGGAAGTCTTAGGGTCTGGCAGTTAAACGCCGGAAATGCGATGTTCCGACACGCAGGAATTGGAATCTGCACATGTTGCAGCGTGTGTGGCAGCACCGCAGAGCCCTGCTGAAATACGGTAAGACATATAGCCTGGGATAACTTGATCCAGAGGTGGTGCAGATCACGCTGCTGGAGTGGTGTCAGATCAAGGACCTATGCACCCTGCTACACAGTTTTGAAATGTCGACGAAGATGTTTAGCACTGGCAATGTCATTCTCAGGGTGACAATTCTGGTCATCTACATGATGGAGCACACTGTAATTATTATTCAGAGTCAGGTGTTGGGACAAGAGGAAGGGGAGGAAGTACAGGAGGAGTCATATGCGGAAGGGATAACAAGATCTACGAGGTCCAGATGGTCAGCGGCACCTATGCGGCAGTCATGGTGAGGGAGAGGGATTAACAAGGGCGCATAGTATCAGCAAAAAGTGTTGATGAAAGTGCAGGAGCCCATGAAGAAATGGAGGACGAACTGGCGATCGGCATGGAAGACTCAGCAGATGAGTGAGAGCTTGCTCACATTTCGGTTGTGCGAGGTTGTGGGTAGAGGACAGAGGAAGTATGCACGATTCTCACATCTCTGCCACCAACACACCAAGGACTTGGTCCTCCTGGATGCACAAGACACATGAGCGGATTCTTGCTGCACTACCTACAACATGACCCTCGGATTGTACGAATTCAAAGTAATCCAGAATACTGGGTTGCCACACTGTTAGATCCCCGGTACAAGACAAAATTTGCCGAACTAATTCCTGCCATAGAAATAGACGCACGTATACAGGAGTATCTGCAGAATGTGGTACGCAATCTTAGATCTACTTTTCCACTAAACACCAGTGCTGCACAGAGTAAATCTCAACGCTTTGTCATGGATAGGAGGAAATGGTCTTTTACTTGTCCACATCGGAGGGACCGAGGGATGGCTGCTGTGCTGAGATGGCGTTGAGTACGGTGTCCCTGCACAGTTGCACTTTTGGTCATATCCCAAAATGAGTTGGAAAAGGACAGATGCTGTTGGAAAGGGGAACAGGTGTGTTGGAAAGGGGAAAAAAATTTTGGTCCGTGGATTTGGTGGTTAAACAACTGTAACATTTGCTGAAGAAACAACATCTGTTACAGTGGGACTGGCAGATTTGGATAAAGTGGTATATAATCTGTGACCGCTATATAACGAAAATTAATAAGAAAAGAAAGAGAAAGGTATATATCCCCATCAGCAGTCAGTGTCCACCGTGCTCCCAGTTGGAAAAGGAGAGGTTGGCAACTGGAAGGTTTGGTGGAGGATACAGAGCTGTGTGGCTATGAAACTAATAGTAGCCTGAACCGAGTTAGACGCCATTCGGATCTGGAGACTGTGAGCCCTGTTAGCGTCACAGGGTCCACATGCCCACCCAGCCCAGGAACTCCCTGTTAACAACACAGGGGCCATTGAGTACGCTGACCGTGTGCGTAGGGGCCACACCTGTGGACAGCAGGCGCATCAGCAGCAGCAGGCCTGTTAATGCCACTGGGCTGCACAAGCAGGACTGTTAGGACAGGAGCTGGTCTTAACCGTTCTGCGTTACCAACTGTGGTGGTGGCCTGCATCCACCACCCTATCCCTGCCTACCTCTGGCCTAAAGCCGCAATGGGTTCAACACATGGAGGTGTGCTCTTTCGGAGCATAATAGAAGACTGTGCACCTCCTTGTTGGCTCCAGCCCCTTTGATAACCTGGGTCCGCCCCAAACCATGGTGAACCACAATGCACCTCCTATAGACAAAAGTAGAGTGACACGTCATGAGTGGCATAACTAGCGTCCTATTTGGAAACGCAACTTCAATGATGACCTCATGGCTGCCATGACCCAAACACCTCACCAGTCATCGTCTGACCATCAATAATGCGATGACAAGTCATAGGTGTGGGCCTCTGCAAGCCATTTGGGAGGACACCTGATGCCCTGTGGTCTATATGGGACCCCCACATCAGGGCCAGGGCCAAAGAGTTCATTACCGGACCTAGTCTCTGATGCAGGAAGTGCCTGAGCATGCTCAGTAGCATGAAATACAGTCTCTGAAAAAAGACTATCAGCTTTAGCATGGTGTCTAGGCACAAAACAGGACTTAGACCCGGCACGGAATGCAAGCACCTGTGCAAAGAGGCTTTTCACACTTAGTGTGGGAGCATGCGCTGTATCCCGAAATGAAGACTTAGCGTCAGGAATGGCACAGTCAGGCTGAGCATACTCACTAGGCGAAACACTGTAATTATGCTGCAGCTGGGGTACATCGGCACACGCATGCGCACTTGCTGCCTCTCCACACTTAGACGTGGAGGGGAAATTTGTCTTGGAGATGCTGTCTATGAACAGAAGGAAAAGCTAAAGGAAGCCTGACTTTCTATCCCTCCGAATTATGAAATGCAGCAATGAATTCCATGAGTTTGCTTTAACATTAGCGTAGCAAAATGTGCATGAGGGTGTGATGTAGAGGTGCTAGAAATAGCTTGTCACCAGTGGGGCACTAATGGAATACAACAGCCAGTTCTATGATGCCACAAAATGGCAGTATTTTGTGCTATCATTATAGCTTATTAAAAACAGAGCACGAGGTTGTCATGCAGAGGTGCTGCACATAGATTTGCAGTAGTGTGAATAGACAAAAGTACAATAGCCACGTTTAGGATACAACTAGGTACAGTGAGTGTTTGCTAGTATAATGGCTGAGTTTAAAAAAGTTAGAGTGTGCAATGCAGGCAGACGTGCTGCAAATAACGTTCCAATACTGTGAATAGACAAAAGTACAAAAGCCACGTTTAGGATACAACTAGGTACACTGTGTGTTTGCTAGTATAATGGCTGAGTTTAAAAAAGTTAGAGTGTGCAATGCAGGCAGACGTGCTGCAAATAACGTTCCAATACTGTGAATAGACAAAAGTACAAAAGCCACGTTTACGATACAACTAGGTACAGTGTGTGTTTGCTAGTATAATGGCTGAGTTTAAAAAAGTTAGAGTGTGCAATGCAGGCAGACGTGCTGCAAATAACGTTCCAATACTGTGAATTGACAAAAGTCCAATAGCCACGTTTAGGATACAACTAGGTACAGTGAGTGTTTGCTAGTATAATGGCTGAGTTTAAAAACGTTAGAGTGTGCAATGCAGGCAGACGTGCTGCTAATAACGTTCCAATACTGTGAATAGACAAAAGTACAAAAGCCACGTTTACGATACAACTAGGTACACTGTGTGTTTGCTAGTATAATGGCTGAGTTTAAAAAAGTTAGAGTGTGCAATGCAGGCAGACGTGCTGCAAATAACGTTCCAATACTGTGAATTGACAAAAGTACAATAGCCACGTTTAGGATACAACTAGGTACACTGACTGTTTGCTAGTATAATGGCTGAGTTTAAAAAAGTTTGAGTGTGCAATGCAGGCAGACGTGCTGCAAATAACGTTCCAATACTGTGAATAGACAAAAGTACAAAAGCCACGTTTACGATACAACTAGGTACACTGTGTGTTTGCTAGTATAATGGCTGAGTTTAAAAAAGTTAGAGTGTGCAATGCAGGCAGACGTGCTGCAAATAACGTTCCAATACTGTGAATTGACAAAAGTACAATAGCCACGTTTAGGATACAACTAGGTACAGTGAGTGTTTGCTAGTATAATGGCTGAGTTTAAAAAAGTTAGAGTGTGCAATGCAGGCAGACGTGCTGCAAATAACGTTCCAATACTGTGAATAGACAAAAGTACAAAAGCCACGTTTAGGATACAACTAGGTACACTGTGTGTTTGCTAGTATAATGGCTGAGTTTAAAAAAGTTAGAGTGTGCAATGCAGGCAGACGTGCTGCAAATAACGTTCCAATACTGTGAATAGACAAAAGTACAAAAGCCACGTTTACGATACAACTAGGTACAGTGTGTGTTTGCTAGTATAATGGCTGAGTTTAAAAAAGTTAGAGTGTGCAATGCAGGCAGACGTGCTGCAAATAACGTTCCAATACTGTGAATTGACAAAAGTCCAATAGCCACGTTTAGGATACAACTAGGTACAGTGAGTGTTTGCTAGTATAATGGCTGAGTTTAAAAAAGTTAGAGTGTGCAATGCAGGCAGACGTGCTGCAAATAACGTTCCAATACTGTGAATAGACAAAAGTACAAAAGCCACGTTTAGGATACAACTAGGTACACTGTGTGTTTGCTAGTATAATGGCTGAGTTTAAAAAAGTTAGAGTGTGCAATGCAGGCAGACGTGCTGCAAATAACGTTCCAATACTGTGAATAGACAAAAGTACAAAAGCCACGTTTACGATACAACTAGGTACACTGTGTGTTTGCTAGTATAATTGTTGAGTTTAAAAAAGTTAGAGTGTGCAATGCAGGCAGACGTGCTGCAAATAACGTTCCAATACTGTGAATTGACAAAAGTACAATAGCCACGTATAGGATGCCACTAGGTACACTGAGTGTTTGCTAGTATAATGGCTTAGTAACAATGAGTTGTAGTGTGCAATGCAGGCAGACGTGCTCTGCAAATGTCTTTGCACTAGTGGGACTATAGCAAAGTCCAATAGCCACGTTTAGGATGCCACTAGGTACACTGAGTGTTTGCTAGTATAATGGCTTAGTAACAATGAGTTGTAGTGTGCAATGCAGGCAGACGTGCTCTGCAAATGTCTTTGCACTAGTGGGACTATAGCAAAGTCCAATAGCCACGTATAGGATGCCACTAGGTACACTGAGTGTTTGCTAGTAAAATTGCTTAGTTTAAAAAAGTTGGAGTGTGCAATGCAGGCAGATGTGCTCTGCTAATGTCTTTGCACTAGTGGGACTATAGCAAAGTCCAATAGCCACGTTTAGGATGCCACTAGGTACACTGAGTGTTTGCTAGTATAATGGCTTAGTAACAATGAGTTGTAGTGTGCAATGCAGGCAGACGTGCTCTGCAAATGTCTTTGCACTAGTGGGACTATAGCAAAGTCCAATAGCCACGTATAGGATGCCACTAGGTACACTGAGTGTTTGCTAGTAAAATTGCTTAGTTTAAAAAAGTTGGAGTGTGCAATGCAGGCAGATGTGCTCTGCAAATGTCTTTGCACTAGTGGGACTATAGCAAAGTCCAATAGCCACGTATAGGATGCCACTAGGTACACTGAGTGTTTGCTAGTATAATGGCTTAGTAACAATGAGTTGTAGTGTGCAATGCAGGCAGACGTGCTCTGCAAATGTCTTTGCACTAGTGGGACTATAGCAAAGTCCAATAGCCACGTATAGGATGCCACTAGGTACACTGAGTGTTTGCTAGTAAAATTGCTTAGTTTAAAAAAGTTGTAGTGTGCAATGCAGGCAGACGTGCTCTGCAAATGTCTTTGCACTAGTGGGACTATAGCAAAGTCCAATAGCCACAGATAGGATGCCACTAGGTACACTGAGTGTTTGCTAGTATAATGGCTTAGTTAGAATGAGTTGGAGTGTGCAGAGGACAAGAGGGTACAGTGGCAGGATTGTGGTGCTCTGGGTAGAGGAATGGAAGCCTGCCTTTCTATTCCCTCCTAATGGTGAAATGCAGGGAGGAAATCCCTGACCTGGGCTACACAGACGCTGTTGCTGTTTTCAGGACCTGTCACCTATGGCTCTCTGACCCTGCCGCTTTGAGCCCTTAAAAGGACTGCTAGAAAGTGCTCTCCCTAAGCTGTCTAACGCTGTGTATGCAGCGCATACAGCTGTATCGGCTATAGGACTCAGGAGGACGGAGCTGCGACACTGATGTCTGACACCAAAGACGCAGAAGGCAGATAATGGCGTTCGTGAAGAAAATGTCCGGTTTTTTAATGCAGGGACATGTGACATGCAGATCCTATCACACATGCCGTTGCTTCTCTGGCTCAAAGTCCACTTAGCTGTGTGTGTGTCTGTGATTGGCTGACATGCTGGCCCGCCCCACAAGACGCGCGCGCTTAGGGAAGGAAGACAAGAAAAAAAAAAAAAAATGGCGATCGCCATTATAGAAACAGCAGTGATCTGAAGGCGCTGTTCACGCACACTATACACTGAAATGTGATAATAGTTTGATTCACAGAGTGACTTACACTATTACAGCAGAAACCAAGCTAAGATTTAGCTGTTTTTTGGCTGCTAGAACCGTTCTCGAACGTTTCTAGAACTATCGAGCTTTTGCAAAAAGCTCGAGTTCTAGTTCGATCTAGAACATGCCCCAAAATCACTCGAGCCTAGAACTGGAGAACCACGAACCACGAACCGCGCTCAACTCTAGTCTGGACCTTGATGATGTTGTTGTGTCTTGCGTATATGAATCCTCCTGTAGTTCCTCCCCTTCCTGTTGTCTCACCCCCTGACGCCGAATAGTGTTTAGCGTGTGCTCCAGCATGTAAATGACTGGAATTGTCATGCTGATAATGGCATTGTCAGCGCTAAACATATTCGTCGCCATGTCGAAACTGTGCAGAAGGGTTCATAGGTCCTTGATCTGAGACCACTCCTTCAGGGTGATCTGCCCCACCTCTGCATCTCGTTGGCCCAGGCTATATGTCATGACGTATTGCACCAGGGCTCGGCAGTGCTGCCACAGTCGCTGTAAAATGTAGAGAGTAGAGTTGAGCGCGGTTCGTGGTTCGTGGTTCTCCAGTTCGCGGCTCGAGTGATTTTGGGGCATGTTCTAGATCGAACTAGAACTCGAGCTTTTTGCAAAAGCTCGGTAGTTCTAGAAACGTTCGAGAACGGTTCTAGCAGCCAAAAAACAGCTAAATCATAGCTTGGTTTCTGCTGTAATAGTGTAAGTCACTCTGTGAATCAAACTATTATCACATTTCAGTGTATAGTGTGCGTGAACAGCGCCTTCAGATCACTGCTGTTTCTATAATGGCGATCGCCATTTTTTTTTTTTTTTTTTCTTGTCTTCCTTCCCTAAGCGCGCGCGTCTTGTGGGGCGGGCCAGCATGTCAGCCAATCCCAGACACACACACAGCTAAGTGGACTTTGAGCCAGAGAAGCAACGGCATGTGTGATAGGATCTGCATGTCACATGTCCCTGCATTATAAAACCGGACATTTTCTTCACGGACGCCATTATCTGCCTTCTGCGTCTTTGGTGTCAGACATCACTGTCGCAGCTCCGTCTTCCTGAGTCCTATAGCCGATACAGCTGTATGCGCTGCATACACAGCGTTAGACAGCTTAGGGAGAGCACTTTATAGCAGTCCTTTTAAGGGCTCCAACCGGCAGGGTCAGAGAGCCATAGGTGACAGGTCCTGCAAACAGCAACAGCGTCTGTGTAGCCCAGGTCAGGGATTTCCTACCTGCATTTCACCATTAGGAGGGAATAGAAAGGCAGTCTTCCATTCCTCTACCCAGAGCACCACAATCCTGCCACTGTACCCTCTTGTCCTCTGCACACTCCAACTGATAACTAAGCCATTATACTAGCAAACACTCAGTGTACCTAGTGGCATCCTATACGTGGCTATTGGACTTTGCTATAGTCCCACTAGTGCAAAGACATTTGCAGAGCGCGTCTGCCTGCATTGCACACTACAACTCATTCTAACCAAGCCATTATACTAGCAAACACTCAGTGTACCTAGTGGCATCCTATACGTGGCTATTGGACTTTGCTATAGTCCCACTAGTGCAAAGACATTTGCAGAGCGCGTCTGCCTGCGTTGCACACTACAACTCATTCTAACCAAGCCATTATACTAGCAAACACTCAGTGTACCTAGTGGCATCCTATACGTGGCTATTGGACTTTGCTATAGTCCCACTAGTGCAAAGACATTTGCAGAGCGCGTCTGCCTGCGTTGCACACTACAACTCATTCTAACCAAGCCATTATACTAGCAAACACTCAGTGTACCTAGTGGCATCCTATACGTGGCTATTGGACTTTGCTATAGTCCCACTAGTGCAAAGACATTTGCAGAGCGCGTCTGCCTGCGTTGCACACTACAACTCATTCTAACCAAGCCATTATACTAGCAAACACTCAGTGTACCTAGTGGCATCCTATACGTGGCTATTGGACTTTGCTATAGTCCCACTAGTGCAAAGACATTTGCAGAGCGCGTCTGCCTGCGTTGCACACTACAACTCATTCTAACCAAGCCATTATACTAGCAAACACTCAGTGTACCTAGTGGCATCCTATACGTGGCTATTGGACTTTGCTATAGTCCCACTAGTGCAAAGACATTTGCAGAGCGCGTCTGCCTGCGTTGCACACTACAACTCATTCTAACCAAGCCATTATACTAGCAAACACTCAGTGTACCTAGTGGCATCCTATACGTGGCTATTGGACTTTGCTATAGTCCCACTAGTGCAAAGACATTTGCAGAGCGCGTCTGCCTGCGTTGCACACTACAACTCATTCTAACCAAGCCATTATACTAGCAAACACTCAGTGTACCTAGTGGCATCCTATACGTGGCTATTGGACTTTGCTATAGTCCCACTAGTGCAAAGACATTTGCAGAGCGCGTCTGCCTGCGTTGCACACTACAACTCATTCTAACCAAGCCATTATACTAGCAAACACTCAGTGTACCTAGTGGCATCCTATACGTGGCTATTGGACTTTGCTATAGTCCCACTAGTGCAAAGACATTTGCAGAGCGCGTCTGCCTGCGTTGCACACTACAACTCATTCTAACCAAGCCATTATACTAGCAAACACTCAGTGTACCTAGTGGCATCCTATACGTGGCTATTGGACTTTGCTATAGTCCCACTAGTGCAAAGACATTTGCAGAGCGCGTCTGCCTGCGTTGCACACTACAACTCATTCTAACCAAGCCATTATACTAGCAAACACTCAGTGTACCTAGTGGCATCCTATACGTGGCTATTGGACTTTGCTATAGTCCCACTAGTGCAAAGACATTTGCAGAGCGCGTCTGCCTGCGTTGCACACTACAACTCATTCTAACCAAGCCATTATACTAGCAAACACTCAGTGTACCTAGTGGCATCCTATACGTGGCTATTGGACTTTGCTATAGTCCCACTAGTGCAAAGACATTTGCAGAGCGCGTCTGCCTGCGTTGCACACTACAACTCATTCTAACCAAGCCATTATACTAGCAAACACTCAGTGTACCTAGTGGCATCCTATACGTGGCTATTGGACTTTGCTATAGTCCCACTAGTGCAAAGACATTTGCAGAGCGCGTCTGCCTGCGTTGCACACTACAACTCATTCTAACCAAGCCATTATACTAGCAAACACTCAGTGTACCTAGTGGCATCCTATACGTGGCTATTGGACTTTGCTATAGTCCCACTAGTGCAAAGACATTTGCAGAGCGCGTCTGCCTGCGTTGCACACTACAACTCATTCTAACCAAGCCATTATACTAGCAAACACTCAGTGTACCTAGTGGCATCCTATACGTGGCTATTGGACTTTGCTATAGTCCCACTAGTGCAAAGACATTTGCAGAGCGCGTCTGCCTGCGTTGCACACTACAACTCATTCTAACCAAGCCATTATACTAGCAAACACTCAGTGTACCTAGTGGCATCCTATACGTGGCTATTGGACTTTGCTATAGTCCCACTAGTGCAAAGACATTTGCAGAGCGCGTCTGCCTGCGTTGCACACTACAACTCATTCTAACCAAGCCATTATACTAGCAAACACTCAGTGTACCTAGTGGCATCCTATACGTGGCTATTTGACTTTGCTATAGTCCCACTAGTGCAAAGACATTTGCAGAGCGCGTCTGCCTGCGTTGCACACTACAACTCATTCTAACCAAGCCATTATACTAGCAAACACTCAGTGTACCTAGTGGCATCCTATACGTGGCTATTGGACTTTGCTATAGTCCCACTAGTGCAAAGACATTTGCAGAGCGCGTCTGCCTGCGTTGCACACTACAACTCATTCTAACCAAGCCATTATACTAGCAAACACTCAGTGTACCTAGTGGCATCCTATACGTGGCTATTGGACTTTGCTATAGTCCCACTAGTGCAAAGACATTTGCAGAGCGCGTCTGCCTGCGTTGCACACTACAACTCATTCTAACCAAGCCATTATACTAGCAAACACTCAGTGTACCTAGTGGCATCCTATACGTGGCTATTGGACTTTGCTATAGTCCCACTAGTGCAAAGACATTTGCAGAGCGCGTCTGCCTGCGTTGCACACTACAACTCATTCTAACCAAGCCATTATACTAGCAAACACTCAGTGTACCTAGTGGCATCCTATACGTGGCTATTGGACTTTGCTATAGTCCCACTAGTGCAAAGACATTTGCAGAGCGCGTCTGCCTGCGTTGCACACTACAACTCATTCTAACCAAGCCATTATACTAGCAAACACTCAGTGTACCTAGTGGCATCCTATACGTGGCTATTGGACTTTGCTATAGTCCCACTAGTGCAAAGACATTTGCAGAGCGCGTCTGCCTGCGTTGCACACTACAACTCATTCTAACCAAGCCATTATACTAGCAAACACTCAGTGTACCTAGTGGCATCCTATACGTGGCTATTGGACTTTGCTATAGTCCCACTAGTGCAAAGACATTTGCAGAGCGCGTCTGCCTGCGTTGCACACTACAACTCATTCTAACCAAGCCATTATACTAGCAAACACTCAGTGTACCTAGTGGCATCCTATACGTGGCTATTGGACTTTGCTATAGTCCCACTAGTGCAAAGACATTTGCAGCACGTCTGCCTGCGTTGCACACTCCAACTAATTATAACTAAGTTGCATTGTCAGGGATATTTATTCTTTATTATTCTGCTGTTAATAAAGCTAGACCACCACTGCAATCTTCACCACCTCTCAATTTTTACTACCACATTTTCAGTCCACAATCTTGTCGCAATCAACATGAGTGGCAAAATGACAGATGCTGGTGGAAAGGGGAAGAGGCGTGGTGGAAAAGGCAAAAAAGGTTTTGTCCGTGGGGAAGGTGGCAAAGCTCCATTATCATCTGCTGAAGATAGACCATCTACCAGCAAAAGTAAGATGTCTACTACTTACCGTGGACAATCCGATGTGCTCCCTTTTTACGGACACGAACAACAGGAAGAAAGGTAGATGATGGGCAAAAAAGGAAAATGCTTGAATGGATCTCAAGTGGTCCAACAAGTGCCCTCTCAGCCACTTCAAGTACCGCATCCAAAAAACACCAGTCCTCTGAGTTGTCATCCCAATCACACTTGATTTCTCCCAGCTCTGAAGTCTCCATCAGCCCTGCACAGTATGGTGGAACTGAGATGGCTGAGTCTGCAGAGCTGTTCAGTCACACTATAGCCTGGGAATCAGAGGTCTGCTCCCAAGCTACAGTGAGTACAGAACAGGAAATGGTCTGCAGTGATGCCCAGAACCTTTGTGACTCAGATTCAGGCCGTGAGGACCAAGTTTCTGAGCATAATGTTGACCCTTTGTCACAAACTGTAACACCTGTGGTTATAGACAATGAGGAACATACTGATGAAGATGAGACGCAGATACCCGATTGGGATGACAACTTAAATATTCCGTCAGGGCAAGAAGAGGCTCGGTCTGAGGGGAGGGGAGTGCAAACACAACAATTGATGATGACGTTCTAGATCCCACACCTACTGTCAACCCCCAGTCAGGCACTCGAGGAGGTCAACAGAGGCGGTGGAGGAGGATGCAACCGACGACGAAGTTACCTTGCGCCTTCCTGGACAGAGTCGGAGCACTGGTAGCACGTCTACAACTGCATCCTCAGCCACCACTCTGCCTATGAGCATTATTCGGGGTGATCAACAGGTCGCATGGCCTCTAAGCCTTGCCTAGCCTGGTCCTTTTTTCACATCGAAAAAGATCGCCCAACTCATGTGATATGTAACATTTGTCATGATTCTCTTAGTAGAGGTCAAAAGCTCAGCAGTTTGACAACTTCTTCCATGAATCGTCACATGAATAAATATCATAAGTCCCGGTGGGAAGGCTCACCGTGCTGCAATGCGGCCTAGCGGAGCGAACCATCCACCGCCCGCCCCTTCCACTGCATCCGCGCGCTCTTCATCTTCTAGGACTGTGGGGACAGCTGCCACACCTGTTTTTCCACGCAAAACTTCCACCACTGTAACCGCAACAGGCAGTTTGCTTGTAAGGTCGTCAGTTGGTTTGGAAGGGGAAACAAGTGAGTGTGTACAGCTCTCTCAGACATCGATAGCACCAACGTTGGATGAAGGCAACATCATGTCTCCGCCTGCACTTTCCTCACAAACCTGCATTTTTCCAGGGACACCCTACTCAACACCGTCTACACACAGCAGCCAGATCTCTGTCCCTCAGATGTGGTCAAATAAAAGGCCACTTCCTCCGACCCATGACAAAGCTAAGAGGTTGACTCTATCCCTCTGTAAGCTGTTGGCTACCGAAATGCTGCCTTTCCGCCTAGTGGACACACAGGATTTTAGAGACCTTATGTCTGTCGCTGTGCCCCAGTACCAGATGCCTAGTCGCCACTACTTCTCTAAGAAAGGTGTGCCCGCGCTACACCAGCATGTCGCACACAACATCACCGCTTCCTTGAGAAACTCTGTGTGTGAACGGGTGCATTTCACCACCGATACTTGGACCAGTAAGCATGGACAGGGACGTTACATGTCGCTGACTGGGCACTGGGTAACTATGGTGATAGATGGTGAAGGGTCTGCTGCACAAGTCTTGCCGTCCCCACGACTTGTGTGTCAATCCTCTGTCTGTCCAAGTTCCGCCACTGCTTCTGCATCCTCCACCTCATCTGGGTCCTCCACCTCCGCCCCAAGCCTGCCTGGTCAGGCCACCAGCGTTCTCACTGCGCAGAAGGAATCACGCACCCCTCATTACTATGCTGGCAGCAGAGCGCAACGGCATCAGGCGGTCTTTAGCTTGACATGTCTTGGTAATAAGAGTCACACAGCTGAGGAGTTGTGGTCAGCTTTGCGGTCCGAGTTTAATAAATGGTTGTCTCCACTCAAACTGCAGCCTGGTAAGGCCGTGTGCGACAATGCTGCAAACCTGGGTGCGGCACTTCGCCTGGGCAAGGTGACACACGTACCTTGTATGGCTCACGTGTTGAACCTTGTCGTGCAGCAATTTTTAACACACTATCCCGGCCTAGATGGCCTTCTGAACAGGGCACGAAAACTGTCAGCTCACTTCCGCCGTTCAAGCGCCGCAGCAGAGCGACTTGCATCGCTCCAGAAGTCTTTCGGCCTGCCGGTTCATCGCCTGAAATGCGATGTGGCGACACGCTGGAATTCAACTCTCCACATGTTACAGCGACTGTGGCAGCACCGCAGAGCCCTGGTGCAATACGTCATGACGTATAGCCTGGGCCAACGAGATGCAGAGGTGGGGCAGATCACCCTGATGGAGTGGTCTCAGATCAAGGACCTATGCACCCTTCTGCACAGTTTCGACATGGCGACGAATATGTTTAGCTCTGACAATGCCATTATCAGCATGACGATTCCAGTCATTTACATGCTGGAGCACACGCTAAACACTATTCGGAGTCAGGGGGTGGGACAACATGAAGGGGAGGAACTACAGGAGGATTCATATGCGCAAGGGACAACAACATCACGAAGGTCCAGACGTTCATCATCACCAACGCAGCAGGCATGGGACCATGGGGGACAGGGATCGACAAGGGCGCATAGTAGCAGGCGAAATGTTGAGCAAGGTGCAGGAGAACATGAAGAAATGGAGGACGAACTGTCCATGGACATGGAAGACTCAGCGGATGAGGGAGACCTTGGTCAAATTTCAGTTGAAAGAGGTTGGGGTCAGATGTCAGAGGAAGAAAGAACGGGTAGCACCTCTATGCCACAAACACAGCATGGACTTGGTCCGCATGGCTGCGCAAGACACATGAGTGCCTTTTTGTTGCACTACCTCCAACATGACAGTCGTATTGTCAAAATTAGAAGTGATGATGACTACTGGATTGCCACACTATTAGATCCCCGGTACAAGTCCAAATTTTGTGACATAATTCCAGCCATAGAAAGGGACGCACGTATGCAGGAGTATCAGCAGAAGCTGTTACTAGATCTTAGCTCGGCTTTTCCACCAAACAACCGTGCAGGTGCTAGGGAGTGAATCTCCCAGTTGTAACTTGACAAACATGGGACGGTCTCGTCATCTTCAACAGTCTACCCGTACCAGTAGGACCTTTTCTGGTGCCGGTAACAGCAATTTTATGGAATCTTTTCATAATTTTTTTAGACCCTCTTTTGCAAGGCCACCAGAGACAACAAGTCTGACACATAGTCAACGGCTGGAGAGGATGATACAGGAGTATCTCCAAATGAACATCGATGCCATGACTGTGCAACTGGAGCCTTGCTCCTTTTGGGCTTCAAACCTACAAAAATGGCCAGAGCTCGCAACTTACGCCTTGGAGATTTTGTCGTGTCCAGCTGCCAGCGTTGTCTCTGAACGTGTATTCAGTGCTGCTGGGTGTGTGCTGACAGATAAGCGCACGCGTCTGTCCAGTGACAATGTGGACAGACTGACGTTCATCAAAATGAACAAGTCATGGATCCAGAAGGAATTTACTACCCCTGTGTCATCCTGGGGAGAGTAAATGCTTGTGGATTTGGAATGTGCTTGATGCAAATCAAAACATCCTGTTTGCAACTAGGGCCCAAGTGCTGCCACTGATGGGGTGGGTGTCTGTGTGGCCCAATTTTTGGAAAAAAGGGAGACTCCGCTTGGAGTAACCCTTGCTTGCTGTGTTTTTAAAAGAAGCCAAGATGAACAGAGCTGGGATCAGGAAAGACTTTGCTACCTACCCGGTGTCATCCTGGGGACGGCTAAGAATAGCGTATTTTTGAATGTGCTTGATGCAAATCAAAACATCCTGTTGCAACTAGGGCCCAAGTGCTGCCACTGATGGGTGGGTGTCTGTGTGGCCCAATTTTTGGAAAAAAGGGAGACTCCGCTTGGAGTAACCCTTGCTTGCTGTGTTTTTAAAAGAAGCCAAGATGAACAGAGCTGGGATCAGGAAAGACTTTGCTACCTACCCCGGTGTCATCCTGTGGACGGCTAAGAATAGCGTATTTTTGAATGTGCTTGATGCAAATCAAAACATCCTGTTTGCAACTAGGGCCCAAGTGCTGCCACTGATGGGGTGGGTGTCTGTGTGGCCCAATTTTTGGAAAAAAGGGAGACTCCGCTTGGAGTAACCCTTGCTTACATTGTTTTTAAAAGAAGCCAAGATGAACAAGTCATGGGTCAGCAAAGACTTTGCTACCTACCCCGGTGTCATCCTGGGGACGGCTAAGAATAGCGTATTTTTGAATGTGCTTGATGCAAATCAAAACATCCTGTTTGCAACTAGGGCCCAAGTGCTGCCACTGATGGGGTGGGTGTCTGTGTGGCCCAATTTTTGGAAAAAAGGGAGACTCCGCTTGGAGTAACCCTTGCTTGCTGTGTTTTTAAAAGAAGCCAAGATGAACAGAGCTGGGATCAGGAAAGACTTTGCTACCTACCCCGGTGTCATCCTGTGGACGGCTAAGAATAGCGTATTTTTGAATGTGCTTGATGCAAATCAAAACATCCTGTTTGCAACTAGGGCCCAAGTGCTGCCACTGATGGGGTGGGTGTCTGTGTGGCCCAATTTTTGGAAAAAAGGGAGACTCCGCTTGGAGTAACCCTTGCTTACATTGTTTTTAAAAGAAGCCAAGATGAACAAGTCATGGGTCAGCAAAGACTTTGCTACCTACCCCGGTGTCATCCTGGGGACGGCTAAGAATAGCGTATTTTTGAATGTGCTTGATGCAAATCAAAACATCCTGTTTGCAACTAGGGCCCAAGTGCTGCCACTGATGGGGTGGGTGTCTGTGTGGCCCAATTTTTGGAAAAAAGGGAGACTCCGCTTGGAGTAACCCTTGCTTGCTGTGTTTTTAAAAGAAGCCAAGATGAACAGAGCTGGGATCAGGAAAGACTTTGCTACCTACCCCGGTGTCATCCTGTGGACGGCTAAGAATAGCGTATTTTTGAATGTGCTTGATGCAAATCAAAACATCCTGTTTGCAACTAGGGCCCAAGTGCTGCCACTGATGGGGTGGGTGTCTGTGTGGCCCAATTTTTGGAAAAAAAGGGAGACTCCGCTTGGAGTAACCCTTGCTTGCTGTTGTTTTTAAAAGAAGCCAAGATGAACAGAGCTGGGATCAGGAAAGACTTTGCTACCTACCCCGGTGTCATCCTGGGGACGGCTAAGAATAGCGTATTTTTGAATGTGCTTGATGCAAATCAAAACATCCTGTTTGCAACTAGGGCCCAAGTGCTGCCACTGATGGGGTGGGTGTCTGTGTGGCCCAATTTTTGGAAAAAAGGGAGACTCCGCTTGGAGTAACCCTTGCTTGCTGTGTTTTTAAAAGAAGCCAAGATGAACAGAGCTGGGATCAGGAAAGACTTTGCTACCTACCCCGGTGTCATCCTGGGGACGGCTAAGAATAGCGTATTTTTGAATGTGCTTGATGCAAATCAAAACATCCTGTTTGCAACTAGGGCCCAAGTGCTGCCACTGATGGGGTGGGTGTCTGTGTGGCCCAATTTTTGGAAAAAAGGGAGACTCCGCTTGGAGTAACCCTTGCTTGCTGTGTTTTTAAAAGAAGCCAAGATGAACAGAGCTGGGATCAGGAAAGACTTTGCTACCTACCCCGGTGTCATCCTGTGGACGGCTAAGAATAGCGTATTTTTGAATGTGCTTGATGCAAATCAAAACATCCTGTTTGCAACTAGGGCCCAAGTGCTGCCACTGATGGGGTGGGTGTCTGTGTGGCCCAATTTTTGGAAAAAAGGGAGACTCCGCTTGGAGTAACCCTTGCTTGCTGTGTTTTTAAAAGAAGCCAAGATGAACAGAGCTGGGATCAGGAAAGACTTTGCTACCTACCCCGGTGTCATCCTGGGGACGGCTAAGAATAGCGTATTTTTGAATGTGCTTGATGCAAATCAAAACATCCTGTTTGCAACTAGGGCCCAAGTGCTGCCACTGATGGGGTGGGTGTCTGTGTGGCCCAATTTTTGGAAAAAAGGGAGACTCCGCTTGGAGTAACCCTTGCTTG